>NC_142795.1:71926945-71953300 GCF_049724085.1 Artemia sp. Qi Xiang Cuo | reverse complement strand
ATGAAGTGACATCTTAGGTTCCTGCAAAAAATTTTGTTTCCGAGACGAGATAAAATTTCGCGAATGGACTTTACTGACAATGGACCTACTGACAAGACTTTTCAAAAAGAGTAACCTTCAATAAAAGAAAATAAGTAAGGCCACGTAACTTTTCAGTGGGTGTTGTGAAACTAATTAAATTATACATGTTTAGAATCAGCATTAAAAGACGATTCTTTTGATATGTATATTGGAAAAATATATTTGGGGGGATTATTAAAAAAAAAAAAAAAAAAAAAAAAACGAAGGAGGTTGGTCTACTGAAATAGGGTCATTGGAAGCTAGCAAATTTGGAGTGAGCTCAATCACGGCTGTTCTCTTATTGTTAAGTACATGCAATGCATCTACTGACCTTTGACTCTTTGAAGTGACACTTTCAGTCGAATTTGAAAAAAATTGTTTTGGAGAAATTTAAAAAAAAATAATAATAGGAAAGGCACCAAGAGTTTACATTAGGTGGCCAATACATGTATAAGCTAGCTGTAATCTTGTTATAAATAGTAGAAGATATGATAAATTAAACACTTACCTATAAGGACGGTGTACATAAACAAGAAACCGTAGATAAAATGGGTCAAAATTTAAAAAAAGTATAGCACAGTGTAAAACAAAGTTTTCTCGGGTATAATTAATTTCACATATTAAATAAATTCACAACACACCATTAACAGAAATAACCAGGGCGAGGACATTACAGGTGAAAAACACCAATGACAGGACCATTGGCATTTAAAAACAAAACTGCTAAACGTCTTGTCATTGGGGGGGATCCACCAAGCTAACCAGATGTATATCAGGAATAAAAGTCAAACTTGGGAGGAGATTTGAGCTAAATGTTCTGGAAGGGTCCTACGTCCTAGAAAAAAAAATGAATAGGACGTAGTCACGCTTCCAGGGCACTAAACCCATAAACTTGTAGAACAGGTTAATAGTCAAAATAGTCAAATATCATGAAAGGGACAAATTACACTCAATGACTGTATAAAACTAAGGCGCAAATTAAACTGAGGATAATACCAGACGCGAATAATATAAAAGATTATAGGGAAACCACAATACATAACCCCTATCTCTAAACAACTTTTGGCACGACATAGGCAATACATTTTGGTAAGATACCACAGACAAAGAATATGTGTCTGCGATGAAAACCACACAATTTTTTAGGAAACCGGATTTCATAAAAATATATATTTTTATAAATAAATGAGAACTAGCAAATGCGGGCAAAAGGTTAATTAAAAATGTTCTAAAATCAGCTGGAAAAAAATGCAGGTTGCAAAAATTAGAAACCAACCCCCCCTCCCCCCTCTTAACAATAAGGAGATAATGAATTTCACCATAGAAGGGCAATCAGCATAAAAACTTGTTAAGGTTTTTGAAAAATACGTGAAACATATAAATATAGGCTTAGGAAAGACCTATTTAAAAAAAAGATCTATTTTACTGAAAAAGCGGGAAAAGACTTGAAAAAAACCCTTAGGCTTCATTGAAATAACTAATCAAAAAAAGGGAAGGGTTCAAGTTGAAAATATAGCCAGACGAAATTAAAAGGAAAATAAACTGAATGAAGTCAGTTAAAGTCTGTTAGACGCACTTATTGAACTTGCGGAACGAACTAGTACGAAAAATGTACTAAATAAGTACAAAACGAGTAGTATTAATACTACAGAGCTGTGTGCCATTATTTCTATGTGTTATTTGTGTTAAAGATTACAGTGTGCCATGAAAGCCATGTATTTTTTTCTGCAGAAGCGCCATTTTTCTGAAAAAAGACTAGCCCAAGAGAAAATTGCGGAGACAAAAAAAAAAGTTTGGCAATGATGTACCTAATTAATCATTATGTGTGCAGGCTCATATTAGTCCTTTTAGCGGTAGCCATGATATGAGGACCAGGCAACGTTATAATGAGCTACCAGAAGGAAGTCATTGTAAGCGAACCTTCAGAGTACAGGTAAAGTCATTTGATAATGGCTTTACAAGTATAAAGTTGAACAGTAACATATTTTAGCATATCAGATATAAGCTGTAAATAAAGTCTTAAACCAAAAGGACATTAAAGCTGAAAAAAGAGGGATTACAGACAAAAACGTTATAAAACTGTCTCAAGTACCTAAGAAATTCGAAAAGAATTAGAAAAGCTTAAAAGTCTGAATAAACAAACAGGCTTATAAGCTAATGACAGTTAATGACACAAGTTGGTTCAAAATAGAACTAAATTTTAAAAAAAAAATGTATATAGTCGAATATGGGAAAAGTTATGTGGTTGTAACAAATGTAATTGAGAAAATATAAAATGTTATAGATAAATTTTGAAAACCTTTGATAAACAGAGAATTGTATTAAAAAAAATTTTTTAGAAATATAAATAGAAAAGTTATGGTATATGAACTATTACCAAGCCCTTATACAGAGGCTAATCGCAATCATTAGCTATAGTTCATAAATCTATTTGTTGGATTTGCTTTTGTTTTGTAAATATTTTAATTACAGCTTTGAATTGTCATATAATATTTTGGACGGACTTATTTAAAACTTGTACAACGAATAAATATTGCAGTGATTAAATAAATTATTAAAGTACATAATTATTATTTGTTTTTAACAATTAAGTTATGTATCAACATAACTTTTGTTAATATATGTATATACACATATATATATATCCTAAACTATCCATGTAAATATAGTGAATTAAATGTTGAGTATTTGTGTTTTTTTATTTTTATATCATTCAAGAAGTATTCCACATTAATACTTCATAAACAATTAAAAAAACAATCATTGGAATTAATTCCAATGCTAGTCTACACCATGTATTATTTTTTTAATGCTTTAAGTTTTAAACAGTATTTGAATATCCTATCTAGTTCTGCGAATTAAAAAAAAATACTTATGTAAACTATTACAAAATGCTTATATATATATACTATGTTTTTATCAACATTAAGTTGTAACTAGGGATTTAATGTTATATGTAAATATTTGACCTCGAGTCAACGTATTAATAATTTTTATTTTAAAATAATCCATTTAGTATTAAGTTTGAAATAATAATCCAGCAAGAAACATAATGTTTTGCTTTAAGCGGGAGAGTATTTTTGGAGTAATTAAAAGAGAGAAAAGTAAACAAAAGTAATTAAACTTTACGAAGTTGAGTGTTTCTTTATGTTATGTATATAACACTTTATGCTTTATAGGTAATCTAAAGTGAATATTTATTTTAGACACAGTCCTAGCTATTTTTTTGGAAATTAAATTTTTCATAACAACCTTTTGGAGCCATTTCTCAATCATTTCTTTGACGCCTTCTTGGAAAGTACAAAATTTAAAAGCCAGTTCAACTAGATCCTGACAATATCATCTCATACAATCAAATGCTAAACCATACTTGATCAGCTGATATTTGGAAACTATAATAGAAATACAAACTTCACTAAAAGTCCATCAAAAATGAGATTAAATCCGATCTTACATTACGCCAAGACATTATGCTATTTGGCCTAAATGGCTTATGTTAATGAAATATGTGAAAATTCTTTGTGCTGGAAAAATATGTGAAAATTTAAAAATCAATAGTTTTATATATAATTTATCAAAGGTAACTTTAAAATTAAAAATAAACAGAAGACCAACCGCATCACACGAATAAATTAAATTATTAAGGGGAATAATATTTAAACTCAAATAATTCATAAACTTGGCTAATACAGTTTGAAATCTAATTTAAGCAAAACTACTAACATTATGTTTAAGCTGCTTGGGGTCAAGTTAAAACTGAAGAGGCATATGAACAGGGTAAAAGAGAATTGTCAGTCCTAGAGACAGAGAAAAAGAGGAACAAGGATGAATTTCGAATTTAAATCCTTTGACAAAAAAAAGAACATGGGCAATATGTGACCAGAAACACAACCCTATGGAAACCCAGTGAGGGTAGATGCACCTAATTAACCAAAGAAGGCAGAAAAATGGCTGTAAACGAAATAATGTTGTTTTAAAAGTAAAATATTGAGAATTGGAACAATTATTCTTCAAATGGGGAGTGATGCGGTAAAACTTTCTAATTTGGTTAATTATTAATTGAGTAAAAATATATTAAGACACAAAAACAACGTTTCAAAATACCACTTTTTAAGATAAAGATACAAATCGTGGAATGTGTGGGCTTGGAGGAAACTTGCTCAATAACCAATTTCCTGGCTAAATGCGTCAATGTACCGGAAGGACGTGGTTAGTTTTTCAAATATATACCCTGATTTTTGGGACTGAAGGCAGACTTTTTGACTTGCAGGGTAAACCTCTGCCCGTTTGTTTTCTCATTAGAAATACCTTGGGATCTTGTCGGATCATTGTAAGTGTCTGTATCTTATTATGTATCATTGTAGTTTTTGAGAATTGTGGTCTACTTGGGACAGCCAGTCCCAGTAGAAAGAATATATCCGATTATATTAGATGTTAAATGAATAAAAGTATTGTATTTTAGACAACCTCTCTACGATCTACCTTTAGCCCCTCGAACATACCCAGTCGGTACGCCTCATTAGTTCGGTCATAGCCTTAGGCACGCTACCAAAGTTTAATTACCTTACGGCCAGAGTTTATCTCCCCTATAAAGGGAAAATAAAGGCATCTACGACTAAAACACCCAAATACCACAAATATACACTTCACAACACCAGTAACCAATACTATATGTCAAATATGTGCATGGTTCATAACTTGCAACCTTTCCCCCGGGAACATTCGGGGATTAAGTCCTCCAGAAAGACATATTTATAGGATTTTCGACTATGCTGAACAACAGAGCTCTAATTTTGACTGGGTGACTTCGGGAAAAAAATGAGCGTGCGAGGGGGCCAACTTGCCATCCAGTTTTTTCGTCACTTAAAAAGGGCACTAGATCTTTTATTTTCCGTTGAATGAGCCCTCTCATGATATTCTAGGAGTACTGGATCGACGCGATGACCCCCGGGGGAAATAAAACAAATAAACACGCATCCGTGATCTTTCTTCTGGCAAAAATTACAAAATCCCACGTTTTTGAAGATCGGAGCTTGAAACTTCTATTGTAGGATTCTCTGACAAGCTGAATCTGATGGTGTAATTTTCATTAACGTCCTATGACTTTTAGAGGTTGTTTCCCCCCTTTTTTCGAAACAAAGGCAAATTTTCTCAGGCGTGTAACTTTTGATGGGTAAGATTAAACTTGATGAAATTTATATATTTCAAATCAGCATAACAATTTGATTCTTTTGATGCATCTATTGATATCAAAATTCCGTTTAATAGAGTTTCGGTTACTATTGAGCCGGGTCGCTCCTTACTTACAGTTCGTTACCACGCACTGTTTGATTCGATCTTCTGCTAACATGTGCATATGCTTGCTCAATTTGTACTTAATAACACACAAATAGTTAAACATTTGATTCACAGTTAGGGTTTCAATGAAATGCCACGCTTTCATTCTATCTGAAAACTGTGCAAATAAAAAGGAATTGAAGAGAAAAGTTAGAACAGCATTGTTTATCTATCTTATATATAAACACGTCTGCTTATTCTAGACATCATAACAGGTTAATGACTAAACCTGAAATCCAAGAAAGTATATCATCGCAAACCTGCCTCATATTGAAAACAATAAAGAAATTGAACAGAAACCTAAGGAAAAGCATGCTTACATGCCAGAAAAATCTGAAGCCCACGCTAATTTTGGTTCAAAATTGAAATTTATGGTCCACTTATTGAATTTGATGGCTTCAGCGCCATTTGTGAACTATTGCAACATTTTGCATCTATTTGTAAACATTCATATTTATCTATCTATTGTAATTGTCTATCTATCGATTGTTTTTTATTTATCTATCCATTTTGCACCTTTTGTATACATTCTTAATTTTCTAATATATTCACTAAAACAGATTTACTCTGACCAAGATAAAATAAGATAAGATTTATTCATCATGAAATAAATTATCATTATTTTTGTAACAGTTTTGAGGAAATAATAATTAGTCGAAGGGGCTAATACTTCTTATAATATGACGTTTTGGAACGAAAAAACTTAAAAAATAATTGATGTTTGCTCTGTTTCAACTCCTGGGGTCACTTCAGCTTCCTAAAACGTTCTTAAGTTCAGCGGAAAAACCGTTTCCTTTTGCTGTATTAATTTCTAAGTCATCCGTGTGTCCATCTTTGCTTGTAACATTGCCCAAGAAACTGAACTTAGCCTACCTATTTCATGATTTATTTCATCATTTACCTCCATATACCCTTCAGTAAACTCCTCTGTACCAAAAATAGTTCATATACTTAATTTTTGTCTTTTGCCTGAGCTAGAAAACGTCAGACATTAGAAATGGCAAGTTAATACCTTAGCCAAAAATCTAAACTGATAGTTTATTTGTACGTTTCAGTTATTTATTTTGAATTGAATCTTATTTATTGCGTTCAACTCACACCTATTGTTATAACTTACTTGTGTTGTCTTCTGCGAGTTTAAGTAGACGTGTGCAGGAAATACTACTACTAATAATAATAAATCACCACAGCACAAAGCCGCCTGAGGCCAACACAGCTGCACAATATCCCAAAAGATTTCAATAGCTCCAGATTGAAAAAAGTCTAGCCCCTCCCTCGTCCCCACCAATAAAAATTGACATTTGGATTATTTTGGTAGTCTTTTTTTTCATTTAATCAAGTTTTTTAATCTAAATTCACGGAATTGCCCCCCCCCCATTCCTTTGTAAAAAAAGAAAAATTTCAAGATTATGGAATATCTTCAAAAGTAGGATTCACTGCTGAAAGTAATTTTTAAAAAGTTGTTCCTCAAAAGAAATTTTTTAAAGCAAAATAAAGAGCTTATCAAAGACGACTTGACTTAGGCTACTTGACTTAACACTCTTGCTCAGCAGGGTCGCCGGCGTAAAGGGAACTGGTTAAAAGCGCTGTCAGTCTTCTCCAAGCAGCCCTGTCCAGGGCTAAGGATGGGGCCTCATTAGGGTTGATGTTGTGGTTGAAGAGGCGTTGACTTATAACATCAGCCCATCTGGTGCGGAGCCTCCCTCGAGGACGTTAGTAGAGTAGTAGGTTATACTTCTACGGGACGTATAGGAATTACCATGCTATTCTAAGGGACGTATAGGAATTACCATACTATTTGCTGGGACGTATAGGAAAAACATTTCCAGAGCATGTACTTATGGATTTGTCTGGATTATGTTCCCTCCCATGCTATTCTATAGTGCTATGTTCCCTCCCATAATATTCTATAGTGCTATGTTCCTTCCTATGCTATTCTAAGGGTTTATGTTCCTTCCTATACTATTCTAAGGGTTTATGTTCCTTCCTATGCTATTCTAAGGGTTTATGTTCCCTCCCATGCTATTCTAAGGGTTTATGTTCCCTCCCATGCTATTCTATAGCGCTATGTTCCTTCCTATGTTATTCTAAGGGTTTATGTTCCTTCCTATGCTATTCTAAGGGTTTATGTTCCCTCCCATGCTATTCTATAGCACAAAGTTCCTTCCTATGCTATTATAAGGGCTTATGTTCCCTCCCATGCTCTTCTCTAGCGCTATGTTCCTTCCTATGCTTTTCTAGGAGTTTATGTTTCTTCCTATGTTATTCTATGGGACCTCTACACCTTTTCAAAGAGAGTGAGTATTCTCTCACATGGTCTTCCATTTTGCTGGGACGCATAGGAATTTCCATGCTATTTGCTGGGACGTATAGGAAAAACATTTCCAGAGCATGTACTTATGGATTTGGGTGGATTATGTTCCTTCCAATGTTATTCTATAGGACCTCTACACGTGATTAAACACGTTTTGCTTGCCTTTTCTTGATACCTTTCCAAACGAGCGGGGATTCCCCTCCAGTTCCTAAACATTGCAAAAAAGAGTTAAACATGATTCTTCATTATGGCATGATTATAGGCGTTGACAGAAATGAAAATAGTAAACCATCTGAGGGAATGCTAACTCCTAATCAGAGATACATACTTTTTTTTATTTGGGTGATTCTCAACTGTGTTAAGTATAATACACAACTACCATTTGAACAGTGTTGTTAGTTCCCCAACCCCAAGGACCCCCTCCCTCCCAACTTTTTGCCCCTCCACCTCCAACTTTTTGCCCCTCCCACCCCCAACTCCTGCCCCTAACTCACCCCCTCCCTCAAACCCCCCCCCCTCCCCCTCCCTCAACAACCCTCCCTCCCCCTCCCCTCCCCCCAACTTTTTTTTTTAACATATATTTTTTCAACTTTTTTTTTTACATGTCTTCGAATGAGATGAAAAATGCTTAAATTCAGTAGTGTTTTGTCGTGGTTTACCTTGTCACAGTTACATTCTTTTGATTTTTAAAAGTTAATTTTGGATTTCATCCATTAAAATGCAAGAGTTGGAATATTTCAATAGTTTTTTGTTGTGCATTACCTTGTCACAGTTACATTCTCTTGATTTTTTAAAGTTCATTTTGGATTTCTTTCATTGAAATGCAAGAGTTGAAATATTTCAATAGTGTTTTCTCATGTTTTACCATGTCACAGTTACATTCTCTTGATTTTTCAAAGTTCATTTTGGATTTTTACATTCTCTTGATTTTTAAAAGTTCATTTTGAATTTATCTCGTGAAATGAAAGAGTTGGAATATTTCAGTAGTGTTCTGTTGTGGTTTACGTTTTCACAGTTACACTCTCTTGATTTTTCAAACTTCATTTTGGATTTCTTTAATTGAAATGCAAGAGTTGGAATATTTCAGTAGTGTTTTGTTGTGCTTTACATTGTCACAATTACATTTTCTTGATTTTTCAAAGTTCATTTAAGAATTTTACATTCTCTTGATTTTTCAAAGTTGATTTTGAATTTCTTTCATTGAAATGCAAGAGTTGGAATATTTCAGTAGTGTTTTGTCGTGGTTTACTTTGTCACAGTTACATTCTCTTGATTTTTCAAAGTACTTTTTGGATTTCTTTCCTTGAAATGCAAGAGTTGGAATATTTTAGTAGTATTTTGTTGTTGTTTACCTTGTCACAGTTACATTCTCTTGATTTTTCAAGGTTAATATTCGACTTCTTTCATTGAAATGCAAGAGTTGGAATATTTCAGTAGTGTTTTGTTGTCGTTTACCATGTCACAGCTACATTCTCTTGATTTTTCAAAGTTCATTTCGGATTTCTTTCATTGAAATGCAAGACTTAGATTATTTCAGTAGTGTTTTGTCATGGTTTACCTTGTCACAGTTACATTCTCTTAATTTTTCAAAGTTCAATTTGGATTTCTTTCTTTGAAATGCAAGAGTAGGAAAATTTTAGTTGCGTTTTGTTGATCTTTACCATTTCATTGTTGCATTCTCTTGTTTTTTAAAAGTTTGATTTCAATTTATTTCGCTTAAATGCAAGAGTTTGAATATTTAAGTAGTGTTTTGTTGTGATTCGCCTTGTCACAGTTAAATTCTCTTGATTTTTCTAACTTCATTTTTAATTTCTTTAGTGAAATGCAAGAGTTGGAATATTTCATTAGTGTTTTGTCGTGGTTTACCTTGTCATAGTTACATTCTCTTGATTTTTCAAAGTTTATTTTGAATTTCATTAATGAAATGCAAGAGTTGGAATATATAAGTAGTGCTTTATCGTGGTTTACCTTGTCACAGTTACATTCTCTTGATTTTTCAAAGTTCATTTTGGATTTTTACATTCTCTTGATTTTTCAAAGTTCATTTTGAATTTCTCTCGTTGAAGTGAAAAAGTTAGAATATTTCAGTAGTGTTTTGTCGAGATTTACCTTGTCACAATTACATTCGCTTGATTTTTTAAAGCTCATTTTGGATTTCTTTCATTGAAATGCAAGAGGTGGAATATTTCAGTAATGTTTTGTTGTGCTTTACCTTGTCACAGTTATATTCTCTTGATTCTTCAAAGTTCATTTTAGAATTTTACATTCTCTTGATTTTTCAAAATTGATTTTGAATTTCTTTCATTAAAATGCAAGAGTTGGAATATTTCAGTAGTGTTTTGTCGTGGTTTACTTTGTCACAGTTACATTCTATTATTTTTCAAAGTTCATTTTGAATTTCTTTCCTTGAAATGCAAGAGTTGGAATATTTCAGTAGTATCTTGTTGTTCTTTACCTTGTCACAGTTACATTCTCTTGATTTTTCAAAGTTCATTTTCGACTTCTTTCGTTGAAATGCAAGAGTTAGAATATTTCAGTAGTGTTTTGTTGTGGTTTACCATGTCACAGTTACATTCTCTTGATTTTTCAAATTTCATTTTGAATTTCTTTCATTGAAATGCAAGACTTGGATTATTTCAGTAGTGTTTTGTCATGGTTTACCTTGTCACAGTTACATTCTCTTCATTTTTCAAAGTTCATTTTGGATTTCTTTCCTTGAAATGCAAGAGAAGGAATATTTCAGTAGTGTTTTGTTGTGCTTTTCCATGTCAATCTTACATTCTCTTGATTTTTAAAAGTTCATTTTGGATTTCTTTCGTTGAAATGCAAGAGTTGGAATATTTCAGTAGTGTTTTGTTGTGCTTTACATTGTAACAGTTACATTCTCCTTATTTTTCAAAGTTCATTTTGAATTTCTTTTGTGAAATGCAAGAGTTTGAATATTTCAGTAGTGTTTTTTATTGGTTAACCATGTCATAGTTATATTCTCTTGATTTTTCAAAGTTGATTTTGAATTTCATTCATGAAATTCAAGACTCTCAATATTTCAGTGGTGGTTTATCGTGGTTTACCTTGTCACAATTAAATTCTCTTGATTTTTCAAAGTTCATTTTGGATTTCTTCCCTTGAAATGCAAGATTTGGAATATTTCAGTAGTGTTTTGTCGTGGTTTACCTTACCATAGTTACATTCTATAGATTTTTCAAAGTTCATTTTTGGATTTCTTTCCTTGAAATGCAAGAGTTGGAATATTTCAGTAGTGTTTTGTCGTGGTTTAACTTGTAAAAGTTACATTCTATTTATTTTTAAAATTTCATTTTTGATTTATTTAGTTGAAATTCAATAGTTGGAATATTTCAGTATTGTTGTCTAGTGGTTTACCATGTCACAGTTACATTAACTTTATTTTTAAAAGTTCTTTTTTGATTTCTTTCGTTGAAATGCATGTGTTTTATTATTTCAGATGTGTATTGTTCTGGTTTATCTCCACTCAGTTACATTCTAATGGTGTTTAATAGTTCATTTTTGATTTCTTTCGTTGAAATGCAAGAGTTGGAATATTTCAGTAGTGTTTTGTCCTGGTTTACCTTTTCACAGTTACATTCTTTTGATTTTTCAAATTTCATTTTGTATTTCTTTCGCTCAAATGCAAGAGTTGGAATATTTCAGTAGTGTATGGTCATGGTTTACCTTGCCACAATTACATTCTCTTGATTTTTCAAAGCTAATTTTGAATTTCTTTCATGAAATGCAACAGTTGGAATATTTAAGTAGTGTTTTATCGTGGTTTATCTTGTCACAGTTACATTCTCTTAATTTTTGAAAGTTTATTTTGGATTTCTTTCCTTGAAATGCAAGAGTTGGAATATTTCAGTAGTGTTTTGTCGTGGTTTACATTGTCAGAGTTAAATTCTCTTGATTATTCAAAGTTCATTTTGTATTTCTTTCCTTGAAATGCATGAGTTGGAATATTTCAGTAGTGTTTTGTCATGGTTTACCTTGTCACAGTTAAATTCTCTTGATTTGTCAAAGTTCATTTTTTGATTTATTTCCTTAAAATGCAAGAGTTGGAATATTTCATTAGTTTTTTTTCATGGTTTACCTTGTTACAGTTAGGCTTTCTTGATTTTTCGAAGTTTATTTTGGATTTCTTGCCTTGAAATTTAAGAGAATGAATATATCATTAGTGTTTTGTCATTGTTTACCTTGTCACAGTGACATTCTCTTAATTTTTCAAAGTTCATTTTGAATTTTTACATTCTCTTGACTTTTCAAAAGTTCATTTTTGTATTTCTTTCGTAGAAATGTAATAGTTGGAATGTTTCAGATCTGTTTTGTCGTGCTTTACCTTGACACAGTTGCATTGTGTTGATTTTTCAAAGTTCATTTTGGATTTCTTTCGTTGAAATGCAAGAGTTGGAATATTTAAGTAGTGTTTTTTGTGCTTTACCTTGTCACAGTTACATTCTCTTGATTTTTCAAAGTTCATTTTGATTTTATTTCCTTGAAACGCAAGAGTTGGAATATTTCAGTAGTGTCTTTTTGGGCTTTACCTTGTCACTGTTAAATTCGATTGATTTTTTAAAGTTCATTTTGGATTTCTTTCGTTTAAATGCAAGAGTTGGAATATTTCAGTAGTGTTTTGTTATGCTTTACCTTGCCACAGTTACATTCTCTTGATTTTTAAAGTTCATTTTGAATATCTTTCGTGAAATGCAAGAGTTGGAATATTTCAGTAGTGTTTTGTCGTGGTTTACCATATCACTGTTACATGCTCTTGATTTTTCAAATTTTATACTGAATTTCTTTCGTGAAATGCAAGAGTTGGAATATTCAGAAGTGTTTCATCGTGGTTTACCACATAACAGTTATATTCTCTGGATTTTTCAAAACTAATTTTTGGACTTCTATCGTTGAAATGTCAGAGTTGGAATATTTCAGTAGCGTTTTGTCGTTGTTTATCTTATCAAACTTTCACTTTAATGATATTTCAAAGATCATTGCGGATTTGTTTCGTTTATATTCAATAATTAGATTATTTAAGTTGTGTTTTGTCGTTGTTTAAAATGTAGCACTTGAATACTATAAATTTTTAAAACTCAATTTTGAATTTCTTTCGTTGAAATGCAAGAGTTGGAATATTTCAGTAGTGTTTTGTTATGGTTTACCCTGTCACAGTTACTTTCTCTTGATTTTTCAAAGTTCATTTTGGATTTCTTTAATTGAAATGCAAGAGTTGGAATATTTCACTAGTGTTTTGTCATGGTTTACCTTTTCACAGTTACATTTTCTTGATTTTTCAAAGTTCATTTTGGATCTTTACATTCTCTTGATTTTTCATAGTTCATTTTGAATTTCTTTCGTGAAATGCAAGAGTTGGAATATTTCAGTAGTGTTCTGTCGTGGTTTACCATATCACAGTTACATTCTCTTGATTTTTCAAAGTTCATTTTGAATTTTTTTCGTAAAATGCAAGAGTTGGAATATTTCAGAAGATTTTTGTCATGGTTTACCTTGTCACAGTTACATTCTCTTGATTTTTCAAAGTTCATTCTGGATTTCTTTCCTTTAAATGCAAGAGTTGGAATATTTTCGATAGTGTTTTGTCATGGTTTACCTTGTCACAGTTTCATTCTCTTGATTTTTCAAATTTAATTTTTGGATTTCTCTAATTGAAATGCTAGAGCTTGAATATTTCAGTAGTGTTTTGTTATGGTTTACCTTGTCACAGTTACATTCTCTTGATTTTTTAAAGTTTATTTTGGAGTTTTTTCCTTGAAATGCAAGAGTTGGAATATTTCAGTAGTGTTTTGTCATGGTTTACCTGTCACAGTTACATTCTCTTGATTTGTCAAAGTTTATTTTTGGATTTCTTTCGTTGAAATGCAAGATTTGGAATATTTCAGTAGTGTTTTGTAATGGTTTATCTTCTCACAGTTAAATTCTCTTGATTTGTCAAAGTTCATTTTGAATTTCTTTCGTTGAAACGCAAGAGTTGGAATATTTCAGTAGTGTTTCGTCATGGTTTACCTTATCACAGTTAAATTCTCTTAATTTTTAAAAGTTCATTTTGAATTTCTTTCGTTGAAATGCAAGAGTTGGAATATTTCAATAGTATCTTGTCGTGGTTTTCCTTGTCACAGTTACATTCTCTTAATTTTTCAAAGTTAATTTTAAAACGTTGAAATGCAAGAGTTGGAATATTTCAGTAGTGTTTTTTTGTGGTTTACCGTGTCACAGTTACATTCTCTTGATTTTTCAAAGTTCATTGTGGATTTCTTTTCATTGAAATGTGTTTTGTTGTGCTTTACCTTGTCACTGTTACATTCTCTTGATTTTTTAAAGTTCACTTTGGATTTCTGTCGTTGAAATTCAAGAGTTGGAATATTTCAGTAGTATTTTGTTATGCTTTACCTTGCCAAAGTGATATTCTCTTGATTTTTGAAAGTTCATTTTTGATTATCGTTGTTGAAATGCAAGAGTTGGAATACTTCAGTAGTGTTTTGTTTTGCTAAACCTTGTCACAATTACATTCTCTTGATTTTTCAAAGTTCATTTTGGATTTCTTTCGTAAAATGCAAGAGTTGGAATAGTAGTGTTTTGTCGTGGTTTACCTTGTCAAAGTGACATTCTCTTGATTTTTCAAAGTTCATTTTGGGTTTCTTTCACTGAAATGCAAGAGTTGGAATATTTCAGTAGTGTTTTGTTATGGTTGACCTTGTCACAGTCACATTCTCTTGATTTTTCAAAGTTTATTTTGGATTTTTAGTCTCTTGATTTCTCAAAGTTCATTTTGGATTTCTTTCGTTGAAATGCAAGAGTTGGAATATTTCAGTAGTGTTTTGTTGTGCTTTACCCTGTCACAGTTAAATTCTCTTGATTGTTCAAAGTTCATTTTGAATTTCCTTCGTGAACTGCAAGAGTTGGAATATTTCAGTAGTGTCTTGTTGTGCTTTACCTTGTCACTGTTACATTCTCTAGATTTTTCAAAATTCATTTTGGATTTCTTTCGTTGAAATGCAAGAGTTGGAATATTTCAGTAGTGTTTTTTTGTGCTTTACCTTGTCACTGTTACGTATGCGTACGTAAATGTGACAATGTAAACCACAACAAAACACTACTTAAATATTCCAACTCTTGCATTTCAACGAAAGAAATCCAAAATGAACTTTGAAAAATCAAGAGAATGTGACTGTGACAAGGTAAAGCACAACAAGACACTACTGAAATATTCCAACTCTTGCTTTTCACGAAAGAAATTCAAAATGAACTTTGAACAATCAAGAGAATTTAACTGTGACAAGGTAAAGTACAACAAAACACTACTGAAATATTCCAACTCTTGCATTTCAACGAGAGAAATCCAAAATGAACTTTGAGAAATCAAGAGACTATAAAAATCCAAAATGAACTTTGAAAAATCAAGAGAATGTCACTTTGACAAGGTAAACCACGACAAAACACTACTGAAATATTCCAACTCTTGCATTTCAAGAAAAAAAACCCAAAATGAACTTTTAAAAATCAAGAGAATGTCACTGTGACAATGTAAACCATGAGAAAAAACTACTGAAATATTACAACTCTTGCATTTCAATGAAAGCAATCCAAAATGAACTTTGAAAAATCAAGAGAATGTAACTGTGACAAGGTAAACCACGACAAAACACTACTATTCCAACTCTTGCATTTTACGAAAGAAATCCAAAATAAACTTTGAAAAATCAAGAGAATGTAACTGTGACAAGGTAGAGCACAACAAAACACTACTGAAATAATCCAACTCCTGCATTTCAACGAAAGAAATCAAAATTGAACTTTGAAAAATCAAGAGAATGTATACTGTGACAAGGTAAAGCATAACAAAACACTACTGAAATATTCCAACTCTTGCATTTCAACGAAAGAAATCCAAAATGAACTTTAAAAAATCAAGAGAATGTAACAGTGACAAGGTAAACCACAACAAAACACTACTGAAATATTCCAACTCTTGCATTTCAACGTTTTAAAATTAACTTTGAAAAATTAAGAGAATGTAACTGTGACAAGGAAAACCACGACAAAATACTACTGAAATATTCTAACTCTTACATTTCAACGAAAGAAAATCGAAATGAACTTTGAATAATTAAGAGAATGTAACTGTGACAAGGTAAACCATGACGAAACACTGCTAAAAAGATCTAACTCCTGCATTTCAACTCAAGAAATTCAAAATGATTAATGAAAAATTATAAGAATGTACGATCTAGATTATGAATAATTCCAAAAAACTAATGAAATAATCCAACACTTGCATTTCAACGAAAGAAATCCAAAAATAAACTTTGACAAATCAAGAGAATATAACTGTGAGAAGGTAAACCATTACAAAACACTACTGAAATATTCCAACTCTTCCATTTCAATGAAAGAAATCCGAAATGAACTTTGAAAAATCAAGATAATGTAACTGTGACAAGGAATACCATAACAAGACACTACTGATATATTCCAACTCTTGCATTTCACGAAAGAAATCCAAAAATGAACTTTGAAAAATCAAGAGAATATAACTGTGACAAGGTAAACCATGACAAAACACTATCGAAAATATTCCAACTCTTCATTTAAAGGAAAGAAATCCAGAATGAACTATGAAAAATCAAGAGAATGTAACTGTGACAAGGTAAACAATGACAAAACACTTCTGAAATATTCCAACTCTTACATTTTACGACAAAAATTCAAAATGAACTTTGAAAAATCAAGAGAATATAACTGTGACAAGGTAAACCACGACAAAACACTACTGAAATATTCCAACTATTGCATTACATGAAAGAAATTCAAAATGAACTTTGAAAAATCAAGAGAATGTAACTGTGACATGGTAAACCACGACAAAACACTACTGAAATATTCCAATTCTTGAATTTCAACGATAGAAATCCAAAAATCAGCTTTGAAAAATCAAGAGAATGTAACTGTGACAAGGTAAACCACGACAAAACACTACTTAAATAGTCCAACCATTGCATTTCACGAAAGAAATTCAAAATGAACTTTGAAAAATCAAGAGAATGTAATTGTGAAAAGGTAAATCATGACAAAACACTACTGTAATTTTCTAATTCTGTAATTTCAACGATAGAAATCCAAAAATGAACTTTGAAAAATCAAGAGAGTGTAACTGTGACAAGGTAAACCACGACAAAAAACTACTGAATATTCCAACTCTTGCATTTAATGAAATAAATTCAAAATAAACTTTGAAAAATCAAGAGCATTTAACTGGGAAATGGTAAACCACGACAAAACACAACTGAAATATTCCAACTCTTGCATTTCATGAAAGAGATCCAAAATGAAGTTCGAAAAATCCAGAATATATAGCTGGGAGAATTTAAAGCGTATCAAGACACTGTTGAAATAGACCAAGTCTTACATTTCAACGTAAGCAATCAAAAATGATCTTTGAAATATCAAGGGAATTTAACAGTTACAAGGTAAAGCACGACAAGACACTACTGAAATATTCCAACTCTTACGTTTCAAGGAAAGAAATTCAAAATGAATTTTGAAAAATCAAGAAAATGTAACTGTGGCAAGGTAAAGTACAACACAACACTACTGAAATATTCCAACTCTTGCATTTCAACGAAAGAAATCCGAAATGAACTTTGAAAAATCAATAAAATGTAACAGTGACAAGGTAAAGCACGACAAAACACTACTGAAATATTCGAACTCTTGCATTTCTACGAAAGAAATCCAAAAATGAACTTTTGAAAAGTCAAGAGAATGTAAAAATCCAAAATGAACTTTGAAAAATCAATAGAATGTAACTGTGACAAGGTAAACCACGACAAAACGCTACTGTAATATTTTAACTCTTGCATTTCAAGGAAAGAAATCCAAAATGAACTTTGAAAAATCAAGAGAATGTAACTGTGACAAGGTATACCATAACAAAACACTACTGAAATATTCCAACTCTTGCATTTCAATGAAAAAAATCCAAAAACGAACTTTGAAAAATCAAGATAATGTAACTTTGACAAGGTAAACCATGACAAAACACTACTGAAATATTCCAACTCTTGCATTTCAACGAAAGAAATACAAAATAAACGTTGAAAAATCATAAGAATGTAACTGTGACAAGGTAAACCACGACAAAACACTACTGAAACATTCCAACTCTTGCATTTCAAGGAAAGAAATCCAAAATGAACTTTGAAAAATCAAGAGAATGTAACTGTCACAAGGTAAACCATGATAAAACACTATTGAAATATTCCAACTCTTGCATTTCACGAAAGAAATTCAAAATGAACTTTGAAAAATCAAGAGAATGTAACTGTGACAACGTAAACCACGACAAAACACAACTGAAATATTCCAACCCTTGCATTTCAACGAAAGAAATACAAAATGAACTTTGAAAAATCCACAGAATGTAACTGTTACAGGGTAAATCATGTCAAAACACTACTGAAATATTCCAACCCTTGCATTTAAAAGAAAGAAATCAAAAATGGACTTTGAATAATCTAGAGAATGTAAGTTTGTAACGGTAAATCACGAAAATACAATAGTAAAATATTCCAAATCTTGCATTTCAACTAAAGAAAACTAAAAAGAAATTGGAAATATCAATAGAATGTACCTTTGAAAAATTTAAAAATTACACTACATTACTGAAATATTCTAACTCTTGCATTTCAAGGAAAGAAATCAAAAATTAACTTTGAAAAATCAATAGAATGTAACTATGGTAAGGTAAACCACGACAAAACACTACTGAAATATTCCAACTCTTGCATTTCAAGAGAAGAAATCCAAAATGAACTTTGAAAAATGAAGAGAATGTAACTGTGACAAGGTAAACCACAATAAAACACCACTGAAATATTGCAACTCTTGCATTTCATGAATGAAATTCAAAATGAACTTTGAAAAATCAAGAGAATGTAACTGTGACATGGTAAACCACGACAAAACACTTCTGAAATACTACGACTCTTGCATTTGACTAAACAAATTCAAAACGAAAATTGAAAAATCAAGGGAATTTACTGTGACAATGTAAAGCAAAACAAAACGTTACTGAAATACTGCGACTCTTGCATTCCAACGAAAGAAATCCAAAATGAACTTTGAAAAATCAAGAGAATGTAACTGTGACATGGTAAAGAACAACAAGACACTACTGAAGCGGTTAGAGACTTCAACTATACACCACTCGTGAACCGAGGGATCTTGCTTCAGTCGAGAGGTGTCTATCTTCTTGGCGGAGGACGAGTTACTCTTATTGGCCCTCAGCCAGAGTTTGATCCTTGCAGATACGAAACGATGGTTGGCGTTGTCGAGCTCGGCACCTCTGTATGAGCGGCAGTTCTGGACAGACGAAAGCCAGGGTCGTCGAACAATGATGTATCAAGCATCTTTTTTGTCCTGCCATCATTGCTGTATCATGTGTACTTTTCTCACAAACCAAGTATTTGTGACTGATAAAGCGTGGGTGATGCAGCAATTGATCAGCCGCTCACATTTATCATTCAGAGCGTCAACTGTCACAGGTCCAACAGCAGCATCACACAGACCAGCGCTGTTAGCCACACCAGCGTTAAAATCTCCTAGGACTAGGAGATAGTCGTGTGAAGGTACGGAGGACAGCTCAGAGGACGGTACCGCATAGAAGTCGTCCTTATCTTCATCTTGAGCCTCGTTTGTCAGTGCAGAACAGGTAAGAACAGTTAACTTCCCGTGCTTGCTGTCGATTTTCGTCTCAGTAGGCGTGGTGAGACAGACGTAAATGAAAATAGGGCTTTCCGAGCAAAGCTATTGAGAAGAAGCCTACTCCCCGTCTTCTTTGGGGTCCACCAGACCAAAGCAGTGTCCGTCCTTCTCCAATATCTTCTTCACCACTTCCCGTAAGATGCGTTTCTGTTATTCCTGCGATCGTCACTTTGTATATTCTTAGTTCTTTTACTAAAAAAAGCTTAGAACCAGGCTGGTTCAGCGTCAGGACATTCCAGGCGGCAACATTAATGCCACCTTGGTCAACGATGTTCAAAGGGGTACGTTCTTGGACAGGCCTGGGTCCAATTAGGATAGAAGATATGGTATCCGGTTCCTTTCGTAGCAAGTAATTTCAGGAGGAGTGCTGCTAGCCCAACCGTCCATAGCTCTGCATGCGCCACGAATGCATGCGAGCAGACTTAATGATTTCCAAGCGCAAAACTACCATAAATGACCATCAATAAATAAATGAATTCCAAAACAGACAGAAATTACAACAGATAACTAGGTCAAGATCAAAACGAGAAAAAGCTAAGAGGAGTAGGGCTGACAACCCCCGTGCCTTCTAAAGACCAGAACATAATTTGAAAACTTTGCACGACTGAAAACAATTCTTATTTCGAGCCATATGTTTCAATGTCGCATAATATATAAAAAAAAATCTCCATTACAACCAAAATTACTGAAAAATTGAATGTGGATTGACAGTCTAATATATATACTGATAATCATTCATGAAAATATTAATAATAATGGATATTTTAAAGTTACAAAAGGGAAAGCATTTATAAAGAATTTTGCTTTCAGTACAGTTCGAATTATGCTCTGGTCTTTAGAAGGCACGGTGGCGTTCAGCCATATTCCTTGGTCTTTGCCCTTGTTTTTTTTTGACACTAACAGTCAAATATGCCCTCCTTTCCCAATAATAAAAAAAAACACTACATGAAAGCAAGGGGTTAACTCTATAGCTTACAAGCTTTGCCTGAGAGCTGTGGGAGTTGACATCCCCAGAGATACAGTTATTCCCTCTACCGTCCACATGATTCAACTACACGATACACTGGGTAAAGAATAATGCCCTGAGAAACCACAGGGGAGTTGTCTTTGGTCAATTAGATGGCTTTCTTCAATCCCTGACAGATTTGGATTTTGCAGACGATGTTGCCTTGCTGGAAACTACAGTCGACGGCTTACAAGACATGATTTATCATGTCTCCAGGACTTCAGGTGCAAGGGGCTTACCATAAGCAGTCCCAAGACTAAAGTAATGGCCGTCAATAATTCTGCTCCATATCAAATCATCGTGGACAACAAATCAATTGAAAACGTTGACAAATTCAACTACCTTGGGTCTATTTTAATACCAGGTGGTGGAGCTAGTAAAAAAGTTTTGGCCCGAATATCAAGGCCTCGGGGAGTCTTTACCAGTCTGAAAAAGACACTATGAGCCTGACGTGAGGTCTCGACAAAAACCAAAGTCAGAATCTACATAGCATCTGTGCGAACTAATGCTACTGTACGCCTGCGAGACAAGGCCACTCAAGGTTGTAGAAGCTGGAGCTCTGGACGTGTTCGATCACCACTATCTTCGCTAGATGCTCCCAATTAGCAAATGGTCTAGAATTTCCAATAGCACACTAAGAAGCCGCTGTGGCCAGGCTGAAAAGCTATCCTCTATCATCAAAAGACGTCGCCTCAAAATTCTCGGACATACCTTGCGCCACCCAAAAGATACGATTCGTCAAGACGTCCTTATCTGCGAGCCAGTACCGTCCTGGAAACGACATCGGGATGGATAGACGAAATATATTAGGCAAAAATTCAAAGAGGATCTTGAGCCATGGGGATGCTTCCGTAGGCATGGTAGGAGATATGAAAGAGACTGGCTGAAGATCGCTGGAGAAACTCCAGCCGACGTCGGATGTAATTCCAAAGTCCATTGATTCAGAGCATGACAGTTTTTCGTCTGGTTCCCGCCGAAAGTAAGTAAGAGACACAGGTATTGGACCCTTCAACTGGGTGAAACAAAATGGCTCAAACTTTGAACTGGATGAGCTAAGGGAATTAATTGGCGTAGGACGGGGGCTAGTTGCCCTCCAATTTTTTACTCTTAAAAAGAGTACTAGAGATTTCAATTTTCAATCGAATAAGCTCCTTCCAAGGTTTCTACGAC
Source organism: Artemia sp. Qi Xiang Cuo (assembly GCF_049724085.1). Taxonomy (NCBI): domain Eukaryota; kingdom Metazoa; phylum Arthropoda; class Branchiopoda; order Anostraca; family Artemiidae; genus Artemia; species Artemia sp. Qi Xiang Cuo. Next base: position 71,931,626 of record NC_142795.1, on the reverse strand, counting down.
AACTTCTTCTATACGAAGTGGCTTGGTAAAACAAAAAGAAATACATAACACATTTTGTCCACATCGCCCTTTACTTAGGTAGTTCTATTGCACTGCCAGTGGAAAGAGGATTCCAAACTTTTCCTTCATTCCATGGATTTTTTCTTGTAGGAATTTGAGTATTTTGTTGGCAAAGTTAAATCTAGATAGGAAGCTACTTTTGAAAATGGCACAACTCAAAAACTTTTAGATAATTTTATTGGCTCAACATTTCTCACAAAAGAGTCAATCGAGTTTTTAACAGGCGGAGTTACTCGTCTCTTGTGAGAATTTTTTTATGTCCCTGTAATGCAACCCAGCATTGTTAAACCTGTTTTAAGAATCAGGGCTGTTTTCAAACCGTTCGTGATAACAAACTGTAAATAAGGAGCTATCCGGCTCAATAATAACCGAAGCTCTAAAAAACGGAATTTTGATACAAATAGATACATCAAAAGAATTGGATTTTTATGCTGATTTCAAATATATAAGTTTCATCAAGTTATACCTATCAAACGTTACGCGCCTGAGAAAATTTGCCTGATTTTCCAAAAAAGGGGGAAACACCCCCTAAAAGGCATAGACCCCTAATGAAAATCATACCATCAGATTCAGTGTATCAGAGAACCCTACAGTAGAGGTTTCAAGCTCCTATCTGCAAAATGTGAAATTTTGCATTTTTTGCCAGAAGAAAGATCACGGATGCGTGTTTATTTGTTTTTCTGTTTGTTTTTTTTCCCAGGGGTGATCGTATCGGCCCAGTGTTTCTAGAATATCGTGGAAGGGCTCATTTGAACGAAAATTAAAAGTTCGATTTCCCTTTTTAAGTGACCAAAAAATGGAGGGCAACTAGGCCCCCTCCCACACTAATTTTTTCCCAAAGTCACCCGATCAAAATTTTGAGATGGCCATTTTGTTCAGCATGGTCGAAAAATATAAAACTATGTCTTTGAGGATGACTTAATCCGCCACTGTCCCCGGGGGAAGGGCTGCAAGTTATGAACTTTGTCCAATGTTTACATATAGTATTGGTTATCGGGAAGCATACACACGTTTTCAGGGGGAATTATTGCTGGTAATGGGCGGGGAGTCGGGTAGGGGGTTATGTGGGAGAATCTTTCAATTGATGAAGTTTTCATGGGGGAAGGGACATTGCTATGAAGGGAGCGCCGGATTTCCCACCATCATTTAAAAAAATGATCAGAAATTAAATAAAAAAAAAGTTTTTCAACTGAAAGTAAGAAGAAACATCGGAACTTAAAACAAACAGAAATTATTACCTATATGATTGGTCTCATCCCCTAGTCGATACCTCGCTCTTTACGCTAAATTGTGTTTAGTACTTTCATAACAGCTATTATGATTAAGTGGTATTTTTTAATGAATTGGAACAAAATTCGAACTAAAGGGGGCGAACCCCTTAATATACGTATTAAAAATATATGAATATAGAAGTTTGTTACGGAAGTTAATTCGTAAGTTACGTATATTTATTACTAATAAAAACGTTGGTAAATAAAATTAAAGAACTTTCGAGAAAGCCGTTTAACCAAATCAGATTAAAATTAATATGTAAATTTCGTTTTAATTATTCATGGACGGTGAGCCAAAATTAAAACCTGTATTAATTCAAAAACGTTCAAAAATTAAACAAAAAAACAAGTTTTTTTAACTGAAAGTAAGGAGTAACATTAAAACTTAAAACAAACATAAATTATTCAGTATTTGAAAGGGGCTGTCCCCTCTCAACGCCTCATTCTTTACGCTAAAGTTTGACTCTGTATCACAACTTTGTTTTTTTAAAACAATAAAGAACTTTAGCGTAAAGAGCGAGGCGATGAGGAGGGGACAGTCCCTTTCATATACGGAATAATTTCTGTTCATTGTAAGTTTTAACGTTGCTCCTTACTTTCAGTTAAAAAAAACTTATTTTTTTTCTTATTTAATTTTCTCCAAAGGTAAGAATTAATGTGACTGGCTTTTGAGAATGAGTCACAAAAATAAACCGATGGCGTCAAAGGATATTTTTTAACACAGAAACACAGGACAATAGTACCTCTTTTTCTCTTTGGCTCTATTAGCGATTAAATAGAAAAAAAAATTATATGAAAGTAAGGAACGACGTTAAAACTTAAAACGAACAGAAATTATTACGTATATGAAAGAACTGCTCCCTCCTCAACGCCTCGGTCCTTACGCTAAAGTTTTTTATTGTTTAAAAAAAAAATAGAGTTGTGAGAAAGGCAAACTTTAGCGTAAAGAGAGAGGCGTTGAAGAAGGGGCAGCCCCTTTCATATACGGAATAATTTTTGTTCGTTTTAAGTTTTAACGTCGTTCCTTACTTTCATTTAAAAAAACTTGTTTTTTTTATTTAATTTTTGAACACTTTTGAATTAATGCAGAGTTTGATTTTGGCTCACCGTACATGAATAATTAAAACAAAGTTTGCATATTGATTTTACTTTTATTTGGTTTTATTAAGTTTCGAGAAAGCATTTATGCTTTCTCGAAACTTGTTTAATTTTATTTACGAACGTTTTTCTTAGTAATAAATATCCGTAACTTACGAATTAACTTACGTAACGAACTTCTATATTCATATATTTTTAATACAAATATTAGGGGATTCGCCCCCTATTCAATACCTCACTCTTTAAGCTAAAGTTCGAATTTTGTTCCAATTCTTTAAAAATTACCCCTTAATCACAAAGGCCGTTATTTAGAATAAATAGCTCTTATGAAAGCACTAAAAAATATTTGGCTTAAAGAGTGAGGTATTGACTAAGGGGTGAACCCACTCATATACGTAATATTTTCTGTTTGTTTTAAGTTTCGATGTTGCTGCTTACTTTCAGTTGAAAAATTTGTTTTTTTTATATTTAATTTCAGATTTTTTTAAAAATAATGCTGGGAAATCCAGCGCCCCCTTCATAGCAATGCCCCTTCCCCCATGAAAACTTCCTTCATGGAAAGATCCTCCAACATAACAGTAGTATGGTAATAGGCACAACTGAATACACATGCACTTTCACAAGCCTGAGGCATGGATATGTGTGTGTATTTTCAAGTAATTGGGTTACCAGGGCCATTGACCTATTACAATGAACCCTACATGGCTTGGCAGACAGGTTTTCTATTATGACACTCATTTTTTGTGCGTGTCAGTCGATTAGAGAAAGCTTGGTGGTTAGTCCATATAATAACTTGATTGGTCGGTTTTTTTAAAAACTTGACAAGCTATAATGCACTCAATTAAAAAACCAGATTTAATGTCCGTACACTGCATCCCAATTTCCACTGTGTTTTAAGACAATGTTTATAGTACACTATATATTGTTAACTTTTGAAAACATTTGATTCGTCAATTTTCAAGGTGAGTACACTTTTCATTCTTTTATTTCCCCAAAAAAAAATAAAGAAAAATGTTTTGATAGTGAATTCAAACTTCATATGAGCTTAGCTTCCTTTCCCTCCAATAAGACAAAATCTCAAGAAGGTGACGAGTGGATTTGATAAAAACGGCAAAGAATGCTTATTTCTCCTATGTAAGTAAAATCTTACCTTAAGGGCTATGTTTAAAAATTTTCATTGTTTTGAAAAAAATTATTTTATCATTTGGAAACAAGCTTTTCCTAAAATGCTGTATTTTTCTGGTTTGAATGAAAAGCTTGTGTTTTACAAAGAGTGTGAGAGTTTTGGGGGGTTAAAGTTCGCATGCTAGTGCTTTTCCCGGGGTTTGTCTAAGTCCTATATCACGGCTAATTATTTTAGGAAAAAGTTAGCTCTGTAGGGGCCTTGTTGCCCTCCATTTTTTTTGGTTACTTGAAAAGGACACTGGAACTTTGCATTTACGTTCGACTGAGCCCCCGGAATATTCGAGGACTAGGGGGTCGATACAATCACCCCAAGGGAAAAAAAAAATAACATGTAGGCCTAAACATACATCCGTGATTTTCCTTCTGGCAAAAAATACAAAATTCCACAGTTTTGCAGATAGGAGCTATTAACTTCTATAGTAGGATTCTCTGATGGTGTGATTTTCATTAAAGTTCTATGAGTTTTAGAGGGTGTTTCCCCCTTTTTTCGAAAACAAGGCAAATTTTTCTCAGGCGCGTAACTTTTGACCTGTATAGCTAAACTTGATGAAACTGATATATTTGAAATCATCTTCATAAAGACTTGCTCTTTACGCTAAAGTTTTTATTGTTTTAAAAAATAAAGCTGTGAGACAGGGTCAAACTTTACCGTAAAGAGCGAGACGGTGAGGAGGGGAAGGTCCCTTTCATATAGGGAATCATTTCTGTTCGTTTTAAGTTTCAATGTCGCTCCTTACTTTCAGTTAAAAAAACTTGTTTTTTAATTTAATTTTTGATCGTTATTTAGTTAATGTAGCTTTTATTTGCATACAAAATTTTACTTTTCTTTTACTAAATTGATGTCTTTACAAATTAACTTACGTAACTAACTTCGATATTCCTATATTTTTCTTCTGGCAAAAAATACAAAGTTGCAGATTTTTACAGATATGGGCTTGAAACTTATGCAATAGAGTTTTCTGATTTGGTGAATCTGATGGTGCGGTTTTTATTAAAATTCATTCACTTGTAGGGGATTTTTCCCCCCTCTTTAAAAAAAATCGGGTAAATTTTCTCAGGCTCGTAGC
>NC_142795.1:71887720-71926445 GCF_049724085.1 Artemia sp. Qi Xiang Cuo | reverse complement strand
GGTACTTAGATTTTGTCAATTTTATCCGTTATATCCCTCAAATGATGTTGATAAATCATTTATTCAATCTGATACAATTTTATCCGATGTATCCGAGAGAAGATGTTGATAAAAAAAATCACTCTAACACTTAGATTTTGTCAATTTTATCCGACAGAATCGACAAAGGATGCTGATAAAGCATTTATTCACCCGGACATTTAGATTTTGTCGGTTTTATCCAACATATCCGACAAACAATGCTGATAAAGCACTTATTCACTGTTATATTTAGATTTTGTCAATTATATTAGTTGTATCTGATAAAAGATGTGGATGGAAAAAATTTATTCACTCTGAAATTTCGATGTTGTCAATTTTACCCCATGTATCTAAGAAAGGGATGTTGATAAAGAATTTATTCACTCTGGTGATCAGATTTTGTCACTTTTATCCGACAAATCCGACAAATGATGTTGATATAGAATATGCCTGTTTGAAATTATGTCTTTAAGGATGACAACACCCCCACCACAGCCTTCAGTGCAAGGGTCGTAAGTTATGCCCTGAGGACATATATGGTTTCTATAGAAAGCGTTGTTATAGAAACTTCAAAAGGGGCTCATTCGATTGGAAATTGAAATGGCTAGTGCTCTTTTTAATAGTCGAAAGTAATTGGAAAGCAACTAACAAACTTTTCCATGCCCACCATTTCCCCAAACACATCCGATCATAATTTTGAGATAGCCGTTTTGTTCAACGTAGTTGATTTCCAGATAAAAATTATGTTTCTGAGGAGAGCAATCCCCCCAGAGTCCTCAGGGCAAGGGTTTTAAGTTATGCCCTGAGGCATACAAGGTTTTTATAGAAAGCTTTGTCACAGAAACTTCAAAAAAGGCTCATTCGATTGGAAATTCAAAGGGCTAGTGCAATGTTAATAGTCTAAAGTAATTGGAGGGCAACTAACCCCCCTCTCACGCCCATCTCTTCCCCGGAACCATCCAATCGAAATGTTGAGATGGCCATTTTGTTCAACGTAATTGAAAGTTCTGGAAATTAGGTTTTTGAGGATGACAACCCTCCCAGAGCCCTCAGGGCAGGTGTTGTAAGTTCTTCCCTGGGGGCATTTAAGGTTTTTATAGAAAGCGTTGTCGTAGAAACTGCAAAATAGGTTCATTCGATTGGAAATTTAAAGGGCTATTGCCCTTTTTAATAGTCGAAATTGATTGGAAGACAACTAATACCCCTTCCACGCCCACCGTTTCCCCCAACACATCCATTGAAAATTTTGAGATATTTATTTTGTTCAACGTAGTTGAAAGTTCTGGAAATTAGGTCTTTGAGGATGTTAACCCCCTCAGAGCCCTCAGGGCAAGGGTTGTAAGTTATGCCCTGGGGGCATATAAGGTTAATATATAAAGTTGTTGTAGAAACTTCAAAAAGGGCTCATTTGATTGGAAATTGAAAGCCCACCCTCCCATCTGCCCATTATGTTTAAAAACTAAATGTAGCATTAAGATTAAATCAAAAGGCACTATGTTACTGCTAATTCCCAATAGGGCATCTCAGCAGCATCCCAAGAATGACTTAGGGTATTATGTTCAAACTTTCGGAGCTACTTCTGCTCTTAAAATTTAACCAAATCAAAATAGCGTAAGTGTATCCAAGCTATCAAAGAAAGTAAACAGATTTTTTTTTGGCGAATGGTATCAAGTTTTCCATTTCAGGTCAACTAGAGGAGGTATGAAACTGAATTAAAAACTATTATTTGTGTCCAGATTTTTAAAGGGTGCATGTTGTTAAAAATTGCTGAAAAATTTTCTCCACCATACAAATAACAGGCCAAACTATAAAGTCTTAAAAAAAACAAAAGATTTAAAGTATTGTTTTCTTTTTCCCTGAAAAGACTATGTCAATACAAAACAAACAGAAATTAATTAAAAAAAACTTTTTCCACAAAATAAGTTTTTCAAAGAAAAATAAAAAACTCCATTAAACCAAAAATGAGCAAAAATAAAATCCAATAATCTACCAAGCGTGAAACTACCACAAATCAGGATCAATAAATAAATGAAACCCAAAACGAATAGAAATTACAATAAACAACTGAGTCAAACTCAAAACGCCCAGAAATTAACATGAGTTTTTCAAAAAAAGTAAAGAACTCCATTAAACCAAAAATGAGCATTAATTTGTTTTAAGACTTTATGACTCATCAAAAGAATAAACTCATCACAAATGGTTTTAGACAAGTAACTGGAACTTCCAGATCCTTGATTTCCAAATCATTTAATATAACTGTCTAAAAAAAGGGTCAAATTCAGCTTACAGTTCCGAAATCATACAATAATTTCCATTGTGTGGATCACTGAACTTTTCATTCTTTTTTGTTCCTGAAAGCAAGGCCTCTTGAACATAATCGTTTCACCACGGCAACAACTCTCTTCAGAACATTTCGCCAATATGTAATTTCTTCATCAATCTGGACATGCAGCAAGTGATCAAGTCGGCCATTCATGTTAGATCTGAGTTTCAAACTAAGAATACTAGATTTATGGTGCGAAGAGTTTTCATGTTGAGATGCTTGGTGTTCTGCATTTTTCCAGTCATTGAACCCTTCTTTCTCAAACTGAGTTTTATTTTCTAATGGACCAAATGCCAAATAAGGCCCACAAAAAATGGATTTTTTAGTTTCAGAATAAACCAGCCAAATTCGGTCATTAACTTCATTGTTTTTCATTTTTCTTTGGAAAATACTCTTTGGCAAGAAACGACGCTGATCAGCATATTTTTTTCACTTTTCGAGAAGTCACAAGACTTGTTTTGATTGAAGCCTTTTCCTAGCAATAATCTCCCTTACAGATCATTGATTTCCCATAAGGCTGGATCTTTGTTGAGATTAATAACACTTTCTACCTTTGATTCTAACGTAAGGTTTGGAGGTACACCTTTATTTTTGGAATTAGTTGATGATTCCAACACTGCTTCTTCTTCAAAGAGAATATCGGATTTTTCAGAAGTAGATGGTAAAGCTAAAGCCATTGATTGTTGTTCTTCAGCTGCAGCAGCATTTTCTTTTTTTAACTTTTGATTTTCATTTTTTTATGGATGATTTCTTCTTGTTCTTCTTTTTCATTTTGGCCTTCCTTTTATACTCAGCTCCACTAAGTTACTTTCTTTCATTGCTCATTTTAATAATTTTTTATCCAAAACTTAAACAGAAAAGATAGTAGATTTATTTCTTGTTTATAGTAGTTAAAAATTTAATTATATCTAAGTAATTATGAGTGATTTCTTTCTCAATAAAATAATAATATTATCATATATACTACTTACCTATTATAAATAAATTACTGCATTAATATAATTTACGAAAAACTTATAAGAAAACTACAGCAAACACTCAGAACAAATTTTATTCTATTTGCAAGAAAAAACTGAAACTGTTATATCATAGGCAGCGCGATTGCGGTGCCTAAGTAAAGAAAGATGTTGGCACAAAGTACTCTTTATTTATTTTTTTTTTCTTTAGACCAGGGCACTTCGTAACGAAGGAGTTGTCGAAGAAACTTCGAAAAGTGCTCATTCGATAGGAAATTGGAGTGACTTGTGCCCTTTTTAATAGGCGAAAGTGATTGGAAGGCAAATAACACCCCTTCCACGTCCACCATTTCCCCAAACACATACAATCAAAATTTTGAGATAGCCATTTTGTTCAGCGTAGTTGATTTCCAGTTAGAAATAATGTTTTTGATGAGGACACTCCTCCAGAGCCCTCAGAGCAAGGGTTTTAAGTTATGCCCTGGGAGCATATAAGATTTTTATAGAAAGCGTTATCGTAGAAACTTCAAAAAAGACTCATTCGATTGGAAATTCAAAGGGCTAGTGCAATTTTAATAGTCCAAAGTAATTGGAGGGCGACAAACCCCCTCTCATGCTTACCTTTTCCACAAACACATCCAATCAAAATTTTGAGATATCCATTATGTTCAACGTAGTTGAAAGATCTCGAAATTAGGTTTTTATAGAACGCATTGTCGTAGAGACTTCAAAAAGGGCTCATTCGATTGGAAATTGAAATGGCTAGTGCCCTTTTTAATAGTCGAAAGTGATTGGAAAACAAGTAACACCCCTTCCATGCCCACCATTTACCAAAACACATCCAATCAAAAGTGAAGATAGCCATTTTGTTCAGCGCAGTTGAAAATTCTGGAAATTATACCTTTGAGCAGGACATTCCCCAAGCAGTTTTCAGGCCAAGGATAACAAGTTATGCCCTGGGGGCATATAAGGTTTTTGTAATCTTTGTCGTAGAAACTTGAGAAAGGGCTCATTCGGTTGGAAATTCAAAGGGCTACTGCCCTTTTTAATTGTCGAAAGTGATTTGAGGGCAACTAACCCCCCCTCTCACGCCCACCTCTTCCCCAAACACATCCAATCCAATTTTTAGATAGCCATTCAACGTAGTTGAAAGTTTTGAAAATTATGTCTTTAAGGATGACAACCCCCCCCCCCCCCACCACAGCCTTCAGTGCAAGGGTCGTAAGTTATGCCCTGAGGGCATATATGGTTTCTATAGAAAGCGTTGTTATAGAAACTTCAAAAGGGGCTCATTCGATTGGAAATTGAAATGGCTAGTGCTCTTTTTAATAGTCGAAAGTAATTGTAAAGCAACTAACACCCTTTCCACGCTCACCATTTCCCCAAACACATCCAATCAAAATTTTGAGATAGCCATTTTGTTCAACGTAGTTGATTTCCAGATAAAAATTATGTTTCTGAGGAGAGCAATCCCCCCAGAGTCCTCATGGCAAGGGTTTTAAGTTGTGCCCTGAGGCATACAAGGTTTTTATAGAAAGCTTTGTCACACAAACTTCAAAAAAGGCTCATTCGATTGGAAATTCAAAGGGCTAGTGCAATGTTAATAGTCTAAAGTAATTGGAGGGCAACTAACCCCCCTCTCACGCCCATCTCTTCCCCGGAACCATCCAATCGAAATGTTGAGATGGCCATTTTGTTCAACGTAATTGAAAGTTCTGGAAATTAGGTTTTTGAGGATGACAACCCTCCCAGAGCCCTCAGGGCAAGTGTTGTAAGTTCTTCCCTGGGGGCATTTAAGGTTTTTATAGAAAGCGTTGTCGTAGAAACTGCAAAATAGGCTCATTCGATTGGAAATTTAAAGGGATATTGCCCTTTTTAATAGTCGAAATTGATTGGAAGATAACTAACACCCCTTCCACGCCCACCGTAGTTGAAAGTTCTGGAAGTTAGGTCTTTGAGGATGTTAACCCCCTCAGAGCCCTCAGGGCGAGGGTTGTAAGTTATGCCCTGGGGGCATATAAGGTTAATATATAAAGTTGTTGTAGAAACTTCAAAAAGGGCTCATTTGATTGGAAATTGAAAGCCCACCCTCCCATCTGCCCATTATGTTTAAAAACTAAATGTAGCATTAAGATTAAATCAAAAGGCACTATGTTACTGCTAATTCCCAATAGGGCATCTCAGCAGTATCCCAAGAATGACTGAGGGTATTATGTTCAAACTTTCGGAGCTACTTCTGCTCTTAAAATTTAACCAAATCAAAATAGCGAATGTGTATCCAACCTATCAAAGAAAGTAAACAGATTTTTTTGCGAATGGTATCAAGTTTTCTATTTCAGGTCAACTAGAGGAGGTATGAAACTGAATTAAAAACTATTATTTGTGTCCAGATTTTTAAAGGGTGTATGTTGTTAAAAATTGCTGAAAAATTTTCTCCACCATACAAATAACAGGCCAAACTATAAAGTCTTAAAAAAACAAAAAGATTTAAAGTATTGTTTTCTTTTTCCCTGAAAAGACTATGTCAATACAGAACAAACAGAAATTAATTAAAAAAAACTTTTTCCACAAAATAAGTTTTTCAAAGAAAAGTAAAAACTCCATTACACCAAAAATGAGCAAAAATAAAATCCAATAATCTACCAAGCGTGAAACTACCACAAATCAGGATCAATAAATAAATGAAACCCAAAACGAATAGAAATTACAATAAACAACTGAGTCAAACTCAAAACGCCCAGAAATTAACATGAGTTTTTCAAAAAAAAGTAAAGAACTCCATTAAACCAAAAATGAGCAAAAATCCCTATGGCTTCCTCGCAACCCCTATGGCTTCCTAAGGCAAGAACATAATTTGCACTTTACTGAGAAAAATACAAATGAATGTGCATTGTCAGTTTAATATACATATACTGATATTTAGTAATCAGTTAATATTATTTGATTTATTGAAGTTATAAAAGTAAAAATATTTATATTTTTTCAGTAAAGTACAAATTACGTTGTGGCCTTTTGGAAGACATAGGGGGTTTGAGCCCTCTCATGTTAATTTCTGCTCGTTTTGAGTTTGACTCGGTTATTTATTGTAATTTCTGTTCGTTTTGGGTTTCATATATCTATCAATGCTGATTTGTGGTAGTTTCACGCTTGGTAGATTATTTGATTTTATTTTTGTTAATTTTTGGCTTAATGGAGTTCTTTACTTTTTTTGAAAAACTTATTTTGTGGAAAAAGTTTTTTTAATTAATAATTCAAAAGAAAGCGTGCTCATAGTCAATAATGACAAGTAAGCACTGTAATATATGTATATAGAATAATGCTTCATAAACTCAAAGCTATAAAGTTTTTTTTTGTATTTGCTGACAAAATACTACAGACAATCTTGATAAAATTTGCCAATAAAATACACTGTACACATCAAATAAATTTGATAGAGCTTATTCAGGGATTTAAAAAATTTGAAACATAAGCAATGCCAATAAAGCCATCACGCCCAAGAATTAGTGTATTAGAATAACAAAAACATATCTCAGAATTTGTTCCTTCATGTAATATTTATTATTGTTAATTTTTTTTCTGTCACCCCTAATTTTGCCGCCCATGTGTGCTCCTTGCACACTGCCTAGGAAAGGCCCTGGTACGTTCATTACATGGGGCGCTAGCGTTATCATTTCAGCTTTGGTCAATTTGAACATTTTTTGGCAATTTTTTTAAAAACTTGCTGCCCCCTAAAATTTGCTGCCCTAAGCTTCAGCCTACTGGTAAATCCAGCACTGGCTCTTATACTATCACTGACATTGCAGTTACACACAAGCTCTCCCTAATTGGGCCAAATAAAGCACTAAGCTACATACAAAAGTTAAGATATTTTCTTCAGTTTTTTAATTTGCCTGATTTGGTATTATGGATCTATTTCTTAAAAGAAATAAGCAAAGAAAAAAAAATACAAACCCACAAATACAGTAAACTTTTGCACATACAGTAAACAGCTATATCACGTCCCATTAGGTGGGAATCTGGGGCACAATTGTGACAGCACAAATGATTCTATTGGGAAAGAACAGTGAATTAATGCTACTCATTCTATTTCAAATTCCTTTTCTTATTCAATTTTGATGCTTGAAAGCCTTGTTGACTTTGACTCATTCTATGTCAATTTTATCAAGCAAAACACAATTTGACTCATTCAAGCAGTTAAAATGCACTAATGAGCAGAAATGTAGATTTAAAACAAGTACAAGTTGTTGGGTTTACTAAATTTGATCATAATACATCCATGCATGTGCAGATAGTGACTGTGAAAGATCAACTTAGCATTAGATTTTCAATCAAATGGTATGCTTTTTACTGTAGTTCTATTATCCAAAAAAATAAAGAGAAAGGTGTTACTCTTGGTATCTTCTTAAGTGCTCAAAATGGAATTAATGAGGGTAGCAATTAATAAGTTCAGAAAGAAAATTAAAAACAGATTGAGTGGCATCAAGGCTGTTACTAGGGTTGGTGGGGCCCCAGGCAAAATTAATTATCCACCCTCCCAACTTAAACATAAACAACAACAAAAAACAACCACAGCTCTTCCCCAACAAGGCACCTTCCCAGCCATGAAGCCCAGGGCAGATTACCGTGGTTGCCCCCCCCCCTCCCCCCATTTGAACAACCCTGAGTGGTATGTTCATCCTCAATTTAGCAAATCAAGAAAATGGAAAACTTACCAATACTAATCACATAGTGGCAGTGAAATGGTAGCCTCCCACTAAATAGGTGTATTGCTTACCAAATATTTTTAGTTAATTTGGCTTATAGGACAGAGATCATTTAGAAAAAGAAAGAAATATAGGCTACTCTCTATTGAATGCTCTTTCTAAACATGATATTCAATGCTGTCTCAATAGCATCCTAGCCCTCCCCCTAGTGGAGCCCTATAGCTTACAGCCCCAGGCTACATATGAAAATTCACTGATTTTGTGGTTTTCTGTTATTTTATTGTGTTGATTTCTCATCAACAGTTGGCTGAATATGTCAATTCAAGAAATCAGCTAACTTTTTATGTGGCACAAACCTTTGTCATAGCCTATTATTATTATTTATTGAAAACCTGTCTGTACAAATGTGAGAAAATGGCAGAGCACTACAAAGAGAAAAAAAGAGAAGCAAAATACCACAATACAAATACAACTCTAAAATCATCTCTAATATCACTGTACTCTATCACCAGCACCTGAAAGGATGGTAGAACCCACAAGCCATAGCAAAATAAAAATAAAAAAAAACAAGAAAAAGCTGACCAACACAGTAACACAGAAATTGACGACCCCTCATGAAGTCTCTTCGGGCAAGGATGATGTTCAAAGCAAATCCAAGCGAGAAGTTACCCAACAAGAATGCCTGACAACTAATTAATGTGTTACTTTTCGTTTCTAACTAATTTATCCCTTTCTAATAACATTGCTTTTTATTTTTCCGATATAGAAAGTAACCAGCATGCCAACCCTATAAGCAGCCCTGATGATATCTTAGCTTATGCTAATTGTAAATACCTTTATATTCTCGATTTTGTTACCAATGTGAAGCCGAAACTAGTCAATAATAATTCCCTTAATGTTCTTTATTTCAACATCAGAAGCATTCGGGATAAGTGGCTCAAGCTTAAAGATTCAATGGTGTCTGCCCTTTTGACGTAATAGGATTAAAAGAGACATGGCTTTCTGATAATGATGACACTCGTGATTTTTTACTCCCTGGTTACCAATTAATCCATATGCCCAGGAGATTGACAAAGTGTTCTGGGGGTATCTCACTTTACATCCGTTCGAATGTAAATTTTACCAGGCTTTCAGCGTGCGAATCTAATTTCTCTACACAAATAAATCTCAGATGTATTTATTCAATAATTGTTAACATAGTTATCAGCCGAAATTCCAAAATACTCTCCTTGTTTTATAAACCTCCTCCTTTTCCGACCTCATGTTTTTGTAATTTGTTTGATGATTTCTCTAATTGATCCTGTGAGATCAACTTCAACATTAATTGATAACATTTTTGTATCTACTTCCCTGGAAAATGACCTGTCCTCTTTCTAATATTTTCGGATCCGTCAGACCATTTTCCTATTTACTTGTCACTACCTTCGCAACCCCTACCTCTACGCTCTAGAATTAATATCTCAACACCTACTAGAAATTACAGCTCTGCAAATATAACCCATTTTATTGATTGCCTAAGATCCAATGACTGGTCTGATGTTTTAAATTGTCAAGAGGTAAGTTCTGCCACAAATGGTTTTGCGCAATGACAAAGTGAGATTATCCATTCAACTTTTCCTAATCATAAACCTAACTGGAAAACTATCCCTATATGCCCCTGGATGACACATAGCCTCATTGTCTCCTCATATCGTAAAAACAAATTATATAAGTTAGCCTGTAAGACCAGTAGTGATATTGACCTATCAAATTATAAAAATTATAAAAACTTATACACTAAACTCATCCGTGAAGTGAAGAAAAATTATTATTATACAAAAATTCACAATTGCAAAGAAACCTGAAAAAGATTTGGTCCACCATTAATGATATACTCTAAAAAAAATAGAAAATCAAAGTCTATACCTAAAAGACACAAATAGCAGATTAATTGACCCTTTACATACACCTGACGCATTTAATAATTATTTTTCTAATGTTCCTTATACTGAATCCCGCTTCTCCTTCCAGGCTACACTCCCTTGCTTCAATTCTAAATCCAGGTTTTTTTGCCCAACTGATAGTAATGAGGTACTCCAAATCATCAGTTCTCTCCCTATTAGTTTCAAACCTGACTGTCTTGGATTAAGTAATAAGCTCCTGAAGACCATATCTCCTTTTGTTTACAAGCCCATCAAGCACATTGCCAACCTGTCTTTAACCCACAGATTTTCCCCTGATTTACTAAAGTTAGCCCTTGTTATTCCAGTTCTTAAAAAGGGTGATCCAACTGAGATAGAAAATTATTGTCCAATCTCAATTCTTCCTGTTATATCCACAGTGCTGGAGAATATTATCTTCAGACGTCTGTCTCCCTTTCTGTTTGGCAGTCAGCACTCCGTTTCCTTGATTTCTCCTCACCAATATGGCTTTTGGCCGAAATTTTCAACTTCTCATGCTCTAATTGACGCCACACAGTTCATATGCTCACAACTCGACCTTTAAAAAACTGTATTGGGCTTAGTTTTGGATTTATCTAAGGCCTTTGACACGGTCGATCATAGAATTTTAATAAGTAAATTAAATAGTTACCGTATTTGTGGCGTTCCCCTCTCTTGGTTTATTCTTATCTATCTGGAAGGGTACAGAGTGTGAGCTTAAATGGAGTATCCTCTCAGCCCTTACCTATTTGGAGGAGTGTCCCACAAGGGTCTGTTCTAGGCCTGATTTTATTTCTCCTATATATCAATGATCTTGTTATGGACCTGGGCCCTTCAGTGTATCCTGTATTATTTGCTGATGACAGTAATTTCTTCATCACTGGCACCATATTACCATTGGCATTAACCTCTGCCCAAGTCCTTCTGAACAGAGTCCAGGCGTGGTGCCTTACGAATAACATTACTATTAATAGCAAAAACAGTCAAATAGTATTATTCAGAACCCCCTACAACAAAGACGTGATTCAACCTGCTCTTGATCTCAAGTACTCCTCCGACATCTTCCCACAAGTGGAGGTTGCCTAGTTTCTCGGTGTATTTATTGACTCATGCTTGTCATTCTCTAATCATATTTCTTACATCACAGCAATAATTTTGAGACAAGTAGCTATGATTAACCGTGTGAATTATTTTCTTCCTCCTGATATTCTAGTTACCCTCTATTATTCCTTTATTTTTCCTTACTTTTCTTATTGTGGATCAGTTTGGGGAAATACAAAACGGTCCTTCACTAAAAAACTCAAATTTGCTCAAAACCATGCCATTAAAGCAGTTTTTCAGCTTCCCCATCTATATCCAACCCATGATTTGTACTCAGATTTTGGCATAGCTCCACTAGATCAAATCATGCAAAAACTAAACTTATTGCTTGCTTACTCTGCTTTCCACAATAATCTTCCCCCTCAACTACTAACCTATTATAATATTAATAATTCAGAAGCCCACTGTCTCTGTTCATCCAATAGACCCTTTACTAAATGCGTTTCTAGTGCTGCCCAGCAATGTCCCATTTACAAATCTATTATCTAATGGAACAAAATACCCTCCAGTGTTGAGCTAGCCACAGGTTTCTGCACCCTGTACAACAATGTAACAAAACCTGATAATATAATTTAATCTTTCAACTTTTAACCAATTTGCTTTAATTACCTATGTTTTATTCTTCAGTCATTTTTATTCTGTCATTTTTTTTCAGTGTCACTTTAATTTTTTTCTTTTTTTGGTCCTTAACAAGTTCTCTTCCAGGATCTTTATTGTTATTGATGTTTGTGTTATGTTTTATTTGAATAATAAACTGAAATTGAAACTATGACAAGCTAACTACTGTTGAAGAAGTTGGCTCCAAGCACGTCTTGAAATCTGTTGGTTGTGTTTCTTCAGAAGTTTAGCAACAGCTATAGTAAAACTGGCTCAACAGCTGGCATACACTGGACTTGTCCATATCATTAGCAAGTACAGTTTAAGGTAATTTTAGGGTAAAATCTGCTATGTGTTTGGGATGCATGTCCAAGTTTGATATCTCAGTGGGTATTTTGCAAAATGGAAAAAAGTGGAGCAGATTTCCACTTTATCAACATTTGTAAGAATCTTCCAGAAGAGTACAATGTAGAGGATTTATGGGAGAGCAACAGTGTTGTAAAGTTTTGTAAAATAACAGCAATTGAAAAGAAGCTTAGCAGAGACTATGGAAGCATAGGAAGATGATATGCAGCATTTGATGACCTGCTAGGAGATGGCAAGTGTGAGAAATGGTATTTCCAATGGGGATACTAAGATAAACAATTTGGTCAGATGGGCATATTTTTGAACTCCCAAGTACAATTTCATGAGGAAGTGGGCCTTCCCAGTTAAAAAGCATGACATTGAACTTTGCAGCATTAAATTCAAGACCAGATCTTAAATATTCTGTTTGCAGTCTTTAGAAAATTTTAGAAATTTTGTCCACAGTTTGGCTAATGTTAAAAATGTCATCAGCATAAGTGACTAAGGAGATATTGAGGCTAGAAAGAACACAAGACATCCCACACTGGTCCTGAGCTCCGAGGACATGATTATTGAAATAACAAGGTGAGGCAATTGCACCTTGTCTGGCTCCTCTCTTAACTAGTATACTTTTATCCAGTGGCCTTGCCATTTCATTTTACTTAAGAGGGATTTTAAAATGGACTTGTAGCTTAGCATATATATCCCTTTGAGACCTAATAATAATGAGATCATCTCTTTTAACAGCCCTTAAAAGCATAAGGGGGTGGAGGGAGTCAGAGGCATGGCAAACATCATGAGTCAACAAGGTGAGCAAAGTACCTGTACAAGAAGCACCAAGCAGAGCATTAGGAACAACCGCAGAAGTGTCTGCAGATCCAATGCCATGTTGAAAGCCAAATTGATGTGGAGGCATGTAGCATTTTTCTTCAAGCTCTTTTATGAACAGTAGTTCATAAAGCTTGCATCAACTGGTTGAAACAGTTATAGGCCTGGCAGATGAGCATTGATTGGAGGTTTTTTGCTTTTTTGAAATATGAGAAAGATTTCCCCCACAGAATACTGATAGAACCAAGCCTTGTGTAAAAACCATCAGCAGCAGTAACATGAGATGTTCTAAAAGCAAAGGACCATCATTTTTGATATGCAGAGTGTGAATTTTATCTATGCCTCATGACATCTTTGGCTTAAGGCACATAATATTTTGCAGTAGATAGAACCAAGCCTTGTGTAAAAATCATCTGCACCAGTAACATGAGATTTCTAAAAGCAAAGGACCAACATTTTTGATATGTAGAATGTGAATTCTATCTATGTCTCATGACATCTTTGGCTTAAGGCACATAATAGCATAAGCCATGGATATACCATACACTGTAAAATCAGAGTCAGAGAATGCATAAAAAAATTGGTCAAGCTCTTCAGAATATTTGTGTTCAAGCTAGGGTTTGATGGAGAGAATTTGTTCTCATAGAAAGAATACCACTCAGATAGAGGAACATATTCAGTAGAAAGGGAGGTTTTGGGGATTCTTGGACAGAAAGTCAACCAAAGGAAATGAGGCTTATCTTTGATTTTTGTGAGGACCATTCTGTGATTTTCTTGCATTGCTTTTGAAGTTCCTTGGTAAACTTTTTTGTTACATTTTTGGCAGTTCATATTACTGACTTAGGAATAAAGTGAACATACCAGTTGGTGCCTTTTTTGGTAAATTTTTACCAAATCATATTATTGAGTTTCAAATAAAGTGAATATACCATTTGATGCCTTTTTTTATGCTGATTACAAATATAACAATCATTTTGATTGGAAATGAATTTTATCCCCCCCTCCCCTACATATGTCAATTCAGGATATATATTTGCACATATGGGGGTGGGGGGGGGCTGAAATTCATTTCCAATAAAAAATTTTATTATATTTGTAATCAACATAAAAAAAGGCATCAAATGGTGTATCCACTTTATTCCTAACTTAATAATATGATTTGGTAAAAATTTACCCCTTTTTTATGCTCTTTATGAACATAATAGCCTAATCACTTCTATTGGAAATTCAAATTTACCCAACCCTACCCCCCTAATGTGCAAATATATACTCTGAATTGGAACATACCATGAATTGCCAACAGCAAAGTTTTGAATCACAAAATTCAGCACTATTTTTGTTGATGGCATTTGAAAAACATGAAATGATAGGAAAATGTTTTATATTTGAGTTGCCTAATAAATGAGGTTTGAATTGTTATAAATTAGTATTTTTGGAGTATGTTACTCTTGAACAGCCTATTTATAAACTAGATATGTTTTTAACCGCTTTTTAATAACTTAACTAATGTTGATAACTTCTTTGTGTGGTTACAGTAAAGTTCTACCAAATCATATTATTGAGTTAGAAATAAAGTGAATACACCATTCGATGCCTTTTTTATGCTGATAATGAATATAATAATCATTTCTATCAGAAATGAATTTCAGCCCCCCTATATATACCTAACCTAACCCTGAATTGGCATATAGGCTATAGGGGGGGGGGGATGAAATTCATTTCCAATAGAAATGATTATTATATTCGTAATCAGCATAAAAAAAGGCATTGAATGGTGTATTCACTTTTGTCCTAACTCAATAATATGATTTGGTAGAACTTTACCATGGTTACAATTCAGGGTATATATTTGCATATTAGGGGGGTGGGTAAATTTACCACTTCTTTGTTGTGACGCAGAGCAAATTAACAGGACCTATCTTGTCTTATTAGGGCAGGAGAGGCTGTTATGCAATTGTTACAGTACTGATTAGACCTAGCCTAATTCAAATTCAGTTTTTTAATCTAGGCTATTCTAGGCTAGCCTATGCTTGTGTTTATACCAATAAATAGCTTACCTTTACCTTAGGTGATTTGTATAGCAAAAGAATTCCTGGCTTTAAGACACACCATAACTTAGTCCATGACTTGAGTGTTCCTCTGACTTTCAAATAATCAGCAAGGACTACAATAGTGGGATCTTTCAAAGTATCCAGCAGCTCCTTAGTAGCTTTCTTCTTCTCATTATGATAATTTTTCTTCAGTTCTTTATATGACTCTTTACGTGTGAATCCAGCAGGACTAGGACTATCACTGTTTTGTAGTTCATTAATTGACATGATAGCGTAGCTTGAGTGTACAGTTCAGGTCTTTAGATTTCTTCTGATCTAGTACATGAAGTGTTGTGATCTAGTAATGAAGTCCAAGAATTATTAGAACATTTCAATAAACTTGAAGCCCAGGCTATGTAATTGGTGTATTTAATCCTGAGTTGGGATTTCCAAGTTCAAAGCAGCCGGAAATATAAAACTACAAATTAGGCATTTATAGTCTTTTTTTACTATCCTTAATTACCACTATCAAGCTTCCTTATATTTTACTTGAAATAGCGACTTCTTCAACACTTGGTCAGCAGCTTAGCACCTCCAAATACTGAACTTGGCTCAGAGAAAAATCACGTATTTTTCTATTTGAGTTGCTTGCTAAGAATTCTCTCTTTAAGGCCATCTAGAATTCTTTACCATTGGTGAAGCTAAAAACACACAAGTAAAGTGACGTCAAGTGCAGGAAGTCACAGACAAAAAGTATAGGATACAGATGTGTAAGACCCTTGTCTTTCAATGTAAAAAAAGGGTCGGGTGTCTGGAGTGCGATTTGGTCATATATGATGGCGTTGCTGCATACTTAGACGACTGAAAAACTGAGGATAGACAAGCACCAAATTGATTGGTGCCAAAAAATTATTTCAGTTGGACGTCTGTATTACACACATTTTGTCTGTGTTGGAAGTATTGTTGAATGTGTTTGTTGATTTCTTTGTTTCTTGTTTTTCCTCTTTTTTTTAGCCATGACCAATGTGGCGTTAAAGTATGAAATATCCATTGTGTTTACATTACTTATTATGTTATTGCTAAGAATATGAATTATGATTTTGCTAAGATCTTTTCTTTAATAAAGACCTAAACTTCCATCATAAATAGAAAAATTTACAAACCGGCAATTTTTTTCCCGAGGAAGACTAAGGTGCGAAAAGTTTTTTTTCCAGACAAGTGTCATTTTGTTGTTCTCGGGAGGGGGGCTCAAGTCCCCTTGCTTGTTTTACAACAAAATGGTTCATACATCCCGTATATAGAGTGCCTGTAATTTGAGCAAATTATTCTTATCTCCATAGAAATCATTTACAAAACGGAACGAGTATTAGCCTTTCCCTTCACCAGGTTAATTTGTTTGTTCGTTGGCGTGATTTATTTATAACACCATTGACGCAACAGAAAAAAGCTAAACCAAAATCCTCATTTAATCTGTCAAATTTTGCTGAACTTTGTTTTTGGCACCTTGAAGATTCAAAAGATTAACAAATGCAACCAGTTTAACCACCTGTGGCTGGCAATGACTACTGAGTAAGAAGAGGCGACTGTTCCGAGAAGCATGGGGGAGGGATAACGCAAAAAAATAAGCATCCCCACTTTGGCTATTGACTTATGCTCAAGATAAAAGAAAATAGAAAATCTGACTATATGCAATAGTTTTGCTAGATGACACTTATCAATGAAGAATAGCATGGGGGGGGGGGGGGGTTAAAACTTTCCAGTAACGACCTTATAAGTCCACTCAGAACATAAACTACCTCCAATCTTAATAATTCAATCTCTGTAGGCTTAATTTATATAAAAAAAAAACGCACAAGTAGCAATCATTGCTATACAAAGCGATTTCGTTTGTTTGCTGATGTGATTCATTCATAACGGCATTGATCAAACCTGGTTCAGCAGAAATTTTATTTTGCAGTAGATTACAATATGCCAAATCATAGGCTGGAACTGATGATAAAAGTGCAGCCAACCAAGGCAGATACAATAAAAAATCTTTGGCTAAATTACATTCAGTTATTACTGACAACTCGGTTTTGTTTCTTTCGAGACTTTACGCAATTATTCATAACAAAGATATCAGATCATACCACTTCTGCTTCTTAATATATGTGCCTCCGCGGTTTAGAAATCGACATCTCATATGTGTTTATGGACTCCCCAACATTGGTTTAAATTTACGGAGCTTGGTGGCAAACTACCCCCTGTATTTACAAGCATCTGCCTCCCAACACTGCCATTATTCGTTAGGTGAAATTTTCGTTGTTGTAGATTTTTCTCGTTTGAAGTGTTCATTTATCTTCTTTTTGTTGCTCCACTTTTTTTGCAGCAGGTTATAAATAAATTATTATTATAAACTTTTCAGTCTCTTTGTGCTTTTACTTAGTGTTATTTAACTATATAGTAGCATTTTTTGCGTTGTGCTTATGCAGAAATATATGACATTCACTTTTTTGAAGACATTTGACGTTACTTTCCTTATTACAAATTTCTCTTACGTCTGATAAGTTAGTTTAGACAAAGATATCCCCATCGTCTATGGTCAATAAAGGAACATGTGGTACATTTCAGCCCAAATTTTTTTCAAAGGATCAAGTCTTCCCCTTCAATTTCAATGTTGGTGTAACAAAAGATCTTAACGCAATCAGGATGTATACATCAATCGATGTTGCTATCTTTATTAAAAACTTGTTTCATGTCTGGTAAGTCATATTAAACATAGTTATCCACTCAAATTATCTACGTTCAATAAAAGAATATGCAATAGGTTTTTGTCATTTATTTTCAGACAAATCAGCTAAGAACTATTAAGTTCTGTCAACAAATTTTAATTAGCAATTAACATCCCTAATAGGTAATAACAATCACTAGCAAAAGAGTGATTCCGTTTAAATAAAAGGAAACTGGAAACCTAAGGATTACAAACACGTTTTTCTTACTGTATAAATCCTAATAACTTATTTCAAAGAAAAAATATCTCCTGGAATCAGACTTCTTAGATTATTATTCAATAAATAATAACAATAAAAGAAACACATTCTCCATAAATTCTATGGCTTTGTTAGTTTTAGCACCACTCTGTGGGGCTCAAAATCTTTTGAATTGAACCTAGACACTTAGTAATAAAGAGGTAAAACAATAATGTAAGAAATACATGTTTTAGAAGCAGCAGACAAGAAAGAATGGCTTCAAAAAACAATAAAACGAAGTATGAACACAAGTTTTCGGAAATAAAGCTATTATAATGTTTAGATAAGACAAAGATGATAAAATTTCCTCAATTTCCAGGGATATAACTTTGAGGAAATACAAAAAATTAAGGGTTTTGACAAATGACAATTAGAAACAATACTTGAAATTAAACTTATGCAAAAAATTGCAATATTGCTTCTTACAGTAACCATGGGCGTACAAAACTTCTTGTCTAGAGGGGAAGGGGGCAGCCAATTCTGTGATGACGGACGGGGGGGGGATGAAGTTATATTGGCAGATCCCAAAACCTTACACTGCCAGAAAGTTATATCATACCAATGAAATCTTTATTAATAAGTAATCACCAAAAATCATCAATAAGCTTCAGCGTTAATCTTCTTGGATTAGAGATAAAAATTTCCAAGACATTATGGGTAATTACTTCTTGTTTGACTTTTATTCTGTCATTCCAGCTGTTTATTTCCAGCCTTTTCAACCATCTAACTTTTATCAACTGCTTTTTTTAGCCATCTAGCTTTCTTTAACTGCTTTTTTAACCATCTGCCTTTTCAGCAATATCTAGTGTAAGTTTGAAGATCTGGAGGGGGGCAGCTGCCCACCCCCCTCCGTACGCATTTCCCAATACAACCTCATTCTTCACATGGAATCTGTTGTATTGGAACATAGATACAAACACAAAAAAATGGACTAATAATATAAACAAATATTTTCTTTTTATAATGAACATGAAGTGCATTGTAAGGACTAACAAAGTATTTCCCTAAATCCCTAAATTCGCCATCTGCGAATATTTCAGTATAGTCTTTTTTTGGGAAAAGTGATTTTTCTTATCAGAGCAATCTGCAGGCTAAAAGTCAGTAAAAATACCTCACCAGAGGTAGGATCTGTTTACTATGCTCAATTTAAAACAAGATTATCTGTTTTAGGGGGGAGGGGGCAAAATTCCAATCCAATTGCATCCCTTTCTCCTCTCTGAGTGCAGATGTGTACATATGTGTCATTTTATACCTAAAATTCAGTGTTTTATTACTTACGTTTTTTACCAAACGATTTGATTGTGATTATACTGATAACTTACATTCACAAATAGGTTGGTTCCAGAAAGGAAAAAGTTGCTAGGTCAGCCATTACCTTAAATAATATAATCAACTTATCAATACTTTTTTAAGAACTGGTAATTCAATTGATCTCTCAGGTGTCTTCATCAGTTTTATAATTTCAAGGAAAATTTAAGAAAGAAAAAATTAATTGGCAATAAAAAATTATGGCTAGAGGTGGGAAAAATCTTGCATTTTTGCACCATAGTCTTATCAATTGTTCTCTTTAAATGGGTTCACGACAAGAGCTTTATTTCCCTCTCATAGTTTCACAATATAAAAAGAAAGGAGAGGTATACCAAAACTATATAAATATTAGTTCACTTTTGATAAAGTAACAAAGCTTTTATACAGTAAAAGTAACGAACTCCAGTTTAATATTACCAAATTAAAACAAACTTTTGACTTTCAAGAAGATAAAAATTCAAGCGATAAAACCTTCTTTTAAACTCTGCCAGCCTCTTTCAACTTTGATAACAAGGTATCAACATCTTCAACTTTGGCACCACCTATTCGAACAGGGGGCTCTTCAACCGAAATAATTTGTATATGAGGTTTTGGGTCAACATTCAATTCAGCTAAACTCATTTTCTTCAACGGTTTCTTCTTAGCTTTCATAATATTTGGCAGTGTGGCATATCTTGGTTCATTTAATCTTAGATCAGCACTGACTACTGCAGGAAGCTGAATTTTTACAGTTTCAAGTCCACCATCAATTTCTCTAACAACTTTAAGACTTCCATTGTCTTTTTCAATTTTGGAGGCAAAGACTGCTTGTGGCCATCCTAAGATAGCTGCAGTCATTTGTGCAGTCTGATTTGCATCATCATCAATGGCCTGTTTCCCAACAATTATTAAATCACTTTTCTCAATGTCAGCTAATTTGGCAAATATTTTAGAAATGTGAATTGGCTGAAGCGTGGCAAATTCTTTGTCAGGGACTACAACGTGAATGGCACGATCCGCTCCCATAGCTAACGCTGTTCGTAGCACTTCTTGGCATTTTTCAGGCCCAATCGATGTAACCACAATTTCACCTAAAATAAAATGTAAATATTTACCTTAAATGATTATTTTGAATTGCCATTGGCTTACTCATCAATATAAAAGAAAGGAGAGAGTATTTCTTTCAAAACAGTGTAATAACAACATCATAGGAATTGTAGGATAACAAATTAATAAAAGGGAAAAAGAAATCAAAAACAAAAAAGAAAAATTAAGGACCAGCAATACAAATTTGGTCAGAGGGATTTACCTTTCAGTCAATTGCTAAAATTACGAGGTTTTCCTGATGGAAGTAAAAAGTAAAATTGAAACTTCAAACCAACAAAAATCATTGCTTTGCAATCTACGTTACACATACCTATAAAGCTACCTCATAATTATTCAAGAATATCCTTAATTAAATATATAGCAAATAACAAGACACAAATAAACCTAGGTTAAAGCAACTGTGCTTTCATTCAAAAACAGCAATTTTTGTACTTTCCACCAGTTTCTGTCCAGTACAGCCAAATGGTGAAAAATGAAATATTGAATTGAATTAAATTTGTTTATGACCTGTTGCAAACACAATAACAACCGGAGTATATGAGAAAAAAAAAGAAAGATCACAATACGCATAACAAGCACAACATTTACAAGAAAAAAACCTAAAAAAAAGTAATACATTTACTGTTTTAAAAGAGAGCACTATGGGTTTCCATTGAGTCCTTTATCTTAAGCTTCAACACATTTGCTGATGGCAGCATTAGGGTCCATTATACTGAAATTCCTATTGGCCCAAGGATTACTTGTCCAAAGTGGGAGGCCAAGAAGATATTTAGCATAACAGTAGTAAGTTCGCCAGAATTGTTTTGTTCCCATCGCCGAGAAGATACGCCCAAAAGGCACAAGGTACAAAAAATTTTGAAGCACATATGCGTTAGAAAATTTAGCTAGTAGATGGCGATTAAAACCAAGTTTATTAGATACTTTGCTGCCATAGACACTGGACGTCCAGCACTGGAAATGACATGTGAGGAGCTTTCTAGTCACCGATTGGGAGACCAAGATATTTCATTTCCAGTTTTGGAAAAACTGAAACTCCATCAACATTAGCTTTAAATCCTTGGGGAACTGGGACCCAGTTAAATAGTACGACTTATGACATTTCTGTGTTAAACTTAAGATTTTTCTTTGAATATTCTCAGCTCAAAATGGAAAAAAAATATTCTATCCAGTGAAATTTAATACCATGACAAAATTGCTCCAGTTTGAGTCTTCCTAAAAAATACCTCTCATTTAATGGATAATAAATTAGAAGATTGAATAATAAACAATAGATGTTTTTAGCCATTGTTTACATTTTATTTGGTCCTTGCAACATCAGTGTTTTTGAGATTATGCGTTTCTGATATTGCAAGTTTTTGTTGTATCTCCATTGCAGATCCAACAACAGGAATATCAAACATGTTTCTGGTACTCCTGATATTTTAAGTTGTCTTGGCAAACAAAGCCTTCAGCTTAAATACTATGTTCTGGTACACTGGACTTTAGTCACCCACTTACCCGGGTTACCCAGTAACCATGAAGAATGCTCTGACAAGGATAGGCTGGGTGTAAAAGGTTGGAGCTCTTCTGGTACTGTGAGAGAGTTTGGGGTCTCTTCTCTGTCATAAGTTCCTTTCTATGTCCCTATCCCCAAAAGGGAAATCCTGTTTGCTCATAGTGACATCAGGGTGGACTTTTCACAAATTTTCTAACCAAAATTGTGACTTCTAAAAGCACTACAAGGTGACCTTGACGAGTGGCATCCCTTGAGAAAATTATAGCATAGTAAACAACACAGCATTTGCACTGGATTTTGATGAATGGATAATTCTTCTGGGTTTGGTGGGCTTTTTTGGGTTGAAAAACTTCTTCCTAGCTGAGTTATCTATGAGTTGCCTCCCTGTAGTAGTTTAATATTTGCAGGCATAAATATATAATGATTCGGAGGTAATAGGTTTGAGATTGCCTGTGCAGGATTTTGACTCTTGTTGAAAGAAGAGCATAACCAAGTGTGGAAAACCATATTGTGACCAAGATGGTCCCAACATTGCATAAAACTTCCATTCAAACTGGAGGTCTTCAGGGACTTCCTGCTATCTAGTTCTAAGCCAGTACAAGCACTTTGTGTAGACTTGAGAATATGTGTTAGTCCCTTTCCTGCACTTATTCTGGGACCATTGCTTTTCCTGGGGCCATAATAATTTTGATGATTTAAAGAATGTGAAGATTGCATCCTGAAATGTTACAACAATAAAAAAAAACTACTATTGTATCAACATTTTGACTGACGGATTCAGACTCTTCTAACCGGACTTATCAGGGGTTTCAGAGACTCATATCCCAGGGATATTAAACATGAAATTAGGTGATGTAGAATTTATTTACTTGGTAGGAAGGGTAAAGATACATTAGCTGGGAGTTGAGCTCATGATGAATAAAAAAGCTGCCAAGTCTTGTTTAGGTTGGAAAGGTATAAATAATAGAATACTAGTGACTCATTTTATGACTAAAAAGTACGGAATATCAGTCATAGTAGTATATGCTTTTGTAGAACCAACTAATAGATATTGTAGTGACTAAGATGAATTTTACTTACATATACAGGAAGAAATAGACAGGGTCTCAGGTAGAAATATTGGTATTTTTATTAGGAGATTTTAATGCCCAGGTTGGTAGAAATAGGGATAGGTATCCTTGCCTAGGTAAATTTGGTGTAAGAAAAGAAAACAGTAATGGTTACAGACTGCTGCAGATATGTAGGTGTAACAATCTAGTTATAACCAACATAGTATTTGCTCACAAAATGACCCACAAGTATTTACATATAGTGTTGCCAAACATAGCACAAAAGTGTTATTTTAGCACTATAGGTGTAGAACTGTAGCACGTGCTCAGGGTTGCTATTACAGTCGATTTTTTTACTATAGTACCGAAAATCGCTGTGTAGCACGCAAATTTGGGAAATTGTAGCACTTAAGAAACTGACCGCAGTGGCAACCCTGTTCACATGACGGTAAGACAGCTAACCTTATTGATGATGTTATTGTAAACTGAAGACTGGCAGGATCAATACAAGATACACTAGAGTATATACGAGTGCTTTTATTGTTGTTTAAAGTAATGATTACCATCTAGTAGCGCCTGGGTTAATCTAAAGCTGAAACTTAAAAAGGGTAACTACCTTCCAGGAAACTATGACACTGGTAGACTCCAAGATGAGAATATGAGAAAAAATTTCCAGGACCAGCTGAATGTTAAACTGGAGAGTTTAAAATATAACAATGTAGAGATCAATGGAATAGTGTTAGGAAAACAGTTTGTGAAGTTGATGATGGTGTCTGAGAGAAGGAGGTTAGAAATGTAGCAAGGAATATTAGTGACAATGCATTATGTTCAATTGAGTGGAGGAGTTGCTTGTACAAGAACTATTTGAGTAATAAATCATAAGAAAATAAGAAGAATGTAAAGAAAGTGGAGAAAGGATTAAAAATATAAATTAAGGAGGAGTGAATATTAATAAATTGAGAGGGAATAGTCAATCTGGACTTGTCCTAGTTAAAGACAGGAAAACAGCCGCAATTAGTGACAAGGAAAAACTTAAAGAGAGGTGGGCAAAACATTTTGAGAATGTGTTAAACCATGATAAGAGTTATAGGAAAAGATATAGAAAACAATAATAAAGTTTGTGACACTTTAGATGTGAAGGAAGGTTTATTTTGTGAGGAAAAATTAGTGAAAGTACTAAAAGGCCAAAAAAATAATAAGGCCATGGGTGCTGATAGTGTGGTAAATTATTTTTTAAACATGATGATTATGAAGTTAAGAGATTACTGAAGATTACTGAAGATTATGAATATGTTTTTAGAAAAAGGGGAAGTACCAAGTAATTTTAAATCCCTAAAGCGATTTTAACTCTAATTAAATCCCTCTATAACAAAGGTGATAAGAGTGAGTGCGGTAATTATAGAGGCATTAGCTTGGTTTCTTTAGGAAGCAAATTACTTAGTATGGTGATACTTTTTAGACTTAGAAAAGCTGCAGACAATGTTTTGAGAACAGAATAGTATGGTTTTAGAAAGGAGAGAGGATGTATCAACCAAATTTTTGCTCTTAGGTTAACAATTGAGAAATGCTTGAGTCATCAAACCCTTTTACTCCTCAGTTTTAAGGATCATTAGCAAACATTTGATTCAGCTCATAGAAGAGCTTTAGCAAAATTTCTATTCTTGTGTGGTATTAGAGATAAATACATTATAGTGTTTAGTGCTATGTACAAGAATAACATTGCTCCAATTAATGTAGGAATTGAGGTTAGTAGCTGGTTTCTTGTTAAATTAGGAGTTAAGCAGGGTTGCGTTCTATCCCTAATTATATGGATCCTTTTGATGGGGACTTTGTCCTAAGGAGCACAGCAAAGGCAATGACACAACACGGAATCAATTGAGGAAGTAAAACTCTTCTAGACTTAATTAATGTTAAGAAGACTAAATTGCTAAGACTAGGAATAAGTGAAGGTGAAGAGATGATGTTGGGTAATGAGAAGATCAATCAAGTGGACAGCTTCACTTACCTCAGTAGTACCATAGGCAGCACAATAGCACTGCCTACGTAAAGAGCAATGTGGTTTCAGTGTGTGTTTTTTTTTTACCAAGGCACTTTGTATAGAAAGAGTTGTCATAGAAACTTCAAAAGGAGCTCATTTGATTGGAAATTGAAAGTTCTAATGCTTTTTATATGAGTCAAAAGTGATTGGAGGGCAATCATCTCCGTACCACACCAATCAATTCCCAAAACACATCCAATCAAAATTTTGAGATATCATTTTGTTCAGCATAGTTTTAAGGTCCAGTAACTATCTCTGGGGATGTCACCCTCCGTCCGACAGCCCTCGGGGCAAAGGCTACAAGTTATGCAATTGACCCACTGTTTACATACAGCATTTGTTATTGAGAGAGGTGGGCAAGTTTAACCTTTATCATAGGCAGCGCGCTAGTGCTGCCTAAGTAAAGAACGATGTGGGCACAATGTGTTTTTTTTTGTTTTGTTTTTTTCGCCATACCCGGGCACTTCGTAGCGAAGGAGTTTTTGTAGAAACGTCGAAAAGGGCTCATTCGATTAGAAATTGGAGTGGCTAGCGCCCTTTTTAATAGTCGAAAGTGATTAGAGGACAAATAGCCCCCCCCCACGCCCATCAGTTTCCCAAACACATCCTAACAACATTTTGAGATGGCCATTTTGTTCCCCGTGGTTGTTATCCAGATGGAATCCATGTAATTTAGAGATACACTCCCCCACAACCCTCGGAGCACGAGTTTCAAATCAGACCCTGGGGGCATAAAAGGTTTTTTTTTTATAGAAGGTGTCGTCATAGAAACTTCTAAAAAGGCTCATTCGATTGGAAATTCAAAGGGCTAGTACCCTTTTTAATGGTTGAAAGTGATTGGAGGGCAACTAGCCCCCCCTACGCCCATCATTCCCCCAAACACACCCAATTAAAATTTTGAGATAGCCATTTTGTTCAGCGTCGTTGATTTCCAGATAGAAAATATGATTTTGAGGAGGACACTCCCCCACAACCCTCAGGGTAAGGGTTTTAAGTTATGCCCTGGGGGCATATAAGGTTTTTATAGAAGGCTTTATTGTAGAAACTTCAAAAAAGCCATTGAGATAGCCATTTTGTTCTGCATAGTTAATTTCCAGATAGAAAATATGCTTTTGAGGAGGACACTCCCCCACAGCCCTCAGGGCAATGGTTTTAAGTTATGCCCTGGGGGTATATAGGGTTTTTAAAGAAGGCATTGTCGTAGAAACTTCAAAAAAAGCTCATTCGATTGGAAATTCAAAGGGTTAGTGCCCTTTTTAATAGTCGAAAGTGATTAGTGGGCAACAAGCCCCCCCCCCCCGCGCCCATCATTTCCCCAAACAAATCAAATCAAAATTTTGAGATATACATTTTGTTCTGCGCAGTTGATTTCCAGATAGAAAATTTGTTTTGAGGAGGACACTCCCCCACAACCCTCAGGGAAAGGTTTTAAGTTATGCCCTGGGGTCATATAAGGTTTTATAGAAGGCGTTGTCATAGAAACTTAAAAACAGGCTCATTCGATTGGAAATTCAAAGGGCTAGTGCCCTTTTTAATAGTCGAAAGTGATTTGAGGACAACTAACCCCTAACCTAACCTAACCTAACATAAACCAGAGACAACACACACACAGAGACGACACACACAGAGACAACACACACACAGAGACAATACACACACAGAGACGACACACACATAGAGACGACACACATAGAGATAATACACATAGATACACATAAAGATAAGGTTTTTACTGAAATCTTTGTCATAGAAACTTGAAAAAGGGCTCATTTGACTTGAAATTCAAAGGGCTAGTACCCTTTTAATAGTCGAAAGTGATTTGAGGGCAACTACCCCCCCCCCCCTCACGCCCACCTTTTCCCCAGACACTCCCTCACAACCCTCAGTGCAAGGATTATAAGTTATGCCCTGAGGGCATATAAAGTTTCTATTGAAATCTTTGTCGTAGAAACTTGAAAAAGGGCTCATTCGATTTGAAATTCAAAGGGCTAGTACTCTTTTTAATAGTCGAAAGTGATTTGAGGGCAACTACCCCCCCCCCCCTCTCACGCCCACCTTTTCCCCAAACACATCCAATCAAATTTTTTAGATAACCATTTTCTTCAACGTAGTTGAAAGTTTTGGAAATTAGGTCTTTAAGGATGACAACCCCTCCCCCCACAGCCCTCATGGCAAGCGTCATAAGTTATACCCTGGGGGCATATAAAGTTTTTATTGAAAGCGTTGTCATAGAAACTTCAAAAGGGCTCATTCAAATGGAAATTGAAAGGGCTAGTGCCATTTTTAATAGTTGGAAGTGATTGGATAGCGACTAACGCTCCTCTCATGCCCACCCTTTTCCCAAAATATCCAATCAAAATTTTGAGATATCCATGTTGTTCAACGCAGTTGAAAGTTCTGAAAATTAGGTCTTTCTAGGATGATAACCCTCTCAGAGCCCTCAGTGCAAGGGTTTTAAGTTTTGCCCTGGGGGAATTAAAGTTTATATAAAAAGTTGTTGTAGAACTTTCAGAAAGGACGCAATTGATTGGAAATTGAAATTGTCCTTTTTAATAGTCGAAAGTGAGCAGAGAGAAATTAATCCCCCTCTCACACCCACCCGGTCTCTAAAAACATGCATTCAAAGCCTAGAGTCAGCCATTTTATTCAACGTAGTTGAAAGGTCTGGAAATTATATATTTAAGGATGACAAACCCCCCAGAGCTCCAAGGGCAAAGGTTGCAAGTTCTGCGCTGGGGGCATATAAGGTTTTTATAGATAAAGTTGTGGTAAAACTTCAAAAGGGGCTCATTCAATTTGAAATTGAGAGGGCTGGTGCCCTTTGTAATAGTCAAAAGTGATTGGAGCGTAACTAACCTCCCTCTCACGCCCACCATTCCTCCAAACAAACCCAATCAAAATTTTCGGATAGTCATTTTGTTCAACGTAGTAGAAAGTTCTGGAAATTAGGTCTTTGAGAAGGACCTTAGGGTAAGGGTTGTAATTTATGCCGTGGGGGCATATAAGGTATTTATAGAAAGTGTTGTCGTTTCCAAAAGTGCTCATTAGATTGGAAATCAAAAGGCCTAGTGCCATTTTTAATATTCGAAAGTGATTAGAAGGCTTGACATTTTTATAGTAAAGATCAATGTGGGTATAATGTATTATTTTTTTTTGTTGTTGTTGTTTAGACCAGGGCACTTTGTAACGAAGGAGTTGTCGTGGGAACTTCGAAAAGGGCTCAATCGATTGAAAATAGAAAGGGCTTATGCCCTTTTTAATAGTCGAAAGTGATTGGAGGGCAACTAGTCCCCCTGCCCCTCCCACCCTCCCATTTACCCATTATGTTTAAAAACTAAATGTTGCGTTAAGATTAAATCAAAATGCACTGTGATAATGCTAAATCCCAATAAGACATCTCAGCAGTATCCCAAGAACGACTGAGGGTATTATGTTCAAACTTTTGGGGCTACTTCTGCTATATAAAATTTAAAATTTTTATGGTGATACTTCTTAGACTTAGAAAAGCTGCAGACAATGTTTTAAGAACAGAATAGTATGGTTTTAGAAAGGGGAGAGGATACATTAACCAAATTTTTGCTCTTAGATTAATAATTGAGAAGTGCTTGAGTCATCATACCCTTTTAATCCTCAGTTTTAAGGATCATGAGCAAACATTTGATTCAGCTCATAGAAGAGCTTTACCAAAATTTCTATCCTTGTGTGGTATTAGAGATAAATACATTAAAGTGATTAGTGCTATGTACAAGAATAACATTGCTCCAATTAATGTAGGAATTGAGGTTAGTAGCTGGTTTCCTGGTAAATTAGAAGTTAAGCAGGGTTGCGTTCTATCCCTAATTATATGGATCATTTTGATGGGAACTTTGTCCTAAGGAGCACAGCAAAGGCAATGACACAACACGGAATCAATTGAGGAAGTAAAACTCTCCTAGACTTAATTAATGTTAAGAAGACTAAATTGCTAAGACTAGGAATAAGTGAAGGTGAAGAGATGACGTTGGGTAATGAGAAGATCAATCAAGTGGACAGCTTCACTTACCTCAGTAGTACCATAGGCAGCACAATAGCACTGCCTACATAAAGAGCAATGTGGGCACAGTGTGTGTTTTTTTTTTTACCAAGGCACTTTGTATAGAAAGAGTTGTCATAGAAGCTTCAGGAGGAGCTCATTTGATTGGAAATTGAAAGTTCTAGTGCTTTTTATATGAGTCAAAAGTGATTGGAGGGCAATCAGTTTTCCTACCACACCAATCAATTCCCAAAACACATCTTGAGTTAGCAAAATTTTATCAAAATTTTGAGTTAGCATTTTGTTCAGCATAGTTTTAAGGTCCAGTAACTATCTCTGGGGATGTCACCCTCCTCCCGACAGCCCTCGGGACAAAGGCTATAAGTTATGCAATTGCCCCACTGTTTACATACAGCATTTGCTATTGAGAGAAGTGGGCAACCTTAACCTTAACATAGGCAACGCGCCAGCGCTGCCTAAGTAAAGAACGATGTGGGCACAATGTGTTGGGTTTTTTTTCTCCACACCCGGGCACTTCGTATCGAAGGAATTGTCGTAGAAACTTCGAAAAGGACTCATTCGATTGGAAATTGAGGTGGCTAGTGCCTTTTTTAATAGTCGAAAGTGATTGGAGGGCAGCCAGCCCCCCCTGCCCAGCATTCCCCCAAACACGGCTAATAAAAATTTTTAGATAACCATTTTGTTCAGCGTAGTTGATTTACAGATAGAAAATATCTTTTTGGGGAGGACCCTCCCCCACAACCCACAGGGCAAGGGTTTTAAGTTATGCCCTGAGGGCCTATAAGGTTTTTTATAGAAGGCGTTGTCGTAGAAACTTCAAAAAACGCACATTCGATTGGATATTCAAAGGGCTAGTGCCCATTGTAATAGTCAAAAGTGATTGGAGGGCAACTAGCCCCCCCCCCCCCCACGTCCATCATTCCCCCAAATATATCCAATCAAAATTTTGAGACAGCCATTTTGTTCAGCGTAGTTGATTTCCAAATAGAAAATATATTTTTGTGGAGGACACTCCCCCACAACCCTCGGGGCAAGGGTTTTCAGTTATGCGCTGGGGGCATATAAGGTTTTTATAGAAGGCGTTGTCGTAGAAACTTCAAAAAAGGCTCATTCGATTGGAAATTCAAGGGGCTAGTACACTTTTTAATAGTCGAAAGTGATTGGAGGGCAACTAGGCCCCCTCACACCCGTCATTCCCCCAAACACATCCAATCAAAATTTTGATATAGCCATTTTGTTCGGCATAGTTGATTTCCAGGCAGAAAATATTTCTTGAGGAGGATACTCCCCCACAACCCTCGGAGCAATGGTTTTAAGTTATGCCCTGGCGGCATATAAGGTTTTTATAGAAGGCGTTGTCGTAGAAACTTAAAAAAAGGCTCATTCGATTGGAAATTCAAAGGGCTAGTGCCCATTTTAATAGTCAAAAGTGATTGGAGGACAACTAGCCCCCCCCCGCGCCCATCATCCCCCAAACAAATCAAATCAAAATTTTGAGATAGGCATTTTGTCCAGCGTAGTTGATTTCCAGATAGAAAATATGTTTTTGAGGATGACACGTCCCCACCACCCTCGGGGCATGGGTTTTAATTTATACCCTGGGGGTATATAAGGTTTTTATAGAAGGCGTTGTCGTAGAAACTTCAATAAAGGTTCATTCGATGTGAAATTCAAACGGCTAGTACCCTTTTCTAATAGTCGAAAGTGACTAGATGGCAACTAGCCCCCCCCCACGCCCCTTGTTCCCCCAAACACATCCAATCAAAATTTTTAGATAGCCATTTCGTTCAGCGTAGTTGATTTCCAGATGTAAAATATGTTTTTGAGGAGGACACTCCCCAACAACCCTCAGGGCAAGGGTTTTAAGTTATACCCTGGGGGCATATGAGGTTTTTATAGAAGGCGTTGTTGCAGGAACTTCAAAACAGGCTCATTCGATTGGAAATTCAAAGCGTTAGTACCCATTTTAATAGTCGAGAGTGGTTGGAGGGCAACTAGCCCCCTCCCCCACGCCCATCATTCCCCCAAACACATCCAATCAAAATTTTGAGATAGCTATTTTGTTCAGCATAGTTGATTTCCAGATAGAAAATTTTTTCATCATTCAATTGGAAATTCAAAGGACTAGTAAATTTTTTAGTAGGCAAAGGTGATTGAAGTGCAACTAGCCCCCCCCCCTCACGCCCTTAAGTCCCCCAAACATATCCAATAAAAATTTGAAATAGTTAATGTGCCCAGCGTAGTTGATTTCCTCTTAGAAAGTATGTTTTTGAGGAGGGCACTTCCCCACAACCCTCAGGGCACGGGTTTTAAGTTATGCCCTGGGGGAATGTAAGGTTTTTAAAGAAGGCGTTGTTGTAGAAACTTCAATAAAAGCTCATTCGACTGGAAATTCAAAGTGCTAGTGCCCTTTTTGATAGTCGAAAGTGATTGGAGGGAAACTAGAACCCCCCCCCCCCACACACACACCCATCATTCCCCCAAACACATCCAATAAAAATTTTGAGATAGCAATTTTGTTAAGGGTAGTTGATTTCCAGATAGAAAACATATTTTTAAGGAGGACACTCACCCACAACCCTCAGTACAAGGATTATAAGTTATGCCCTGGGGGCATATAAGGTTTTCATTGAAATCTTTGTCGTAGAAACTTGAAAAAGGGCTCATTCGATTTGAAATTCAAAGGACTAGTACCATTTTTAATAGTCAAAAGTGATTTAAGGGCAACTAACCGCCCTCTCTCACCCACCTTTTCCCAAAACACATCCAATCAAAATTTTTAGATATCCATTTTATTCAACGTAGTTAAAAGTTTTGGAAATTAGGTCTTTAAGGATGAAAACCCATCCCCCAACAGCCCTCAGGGCAGGGGTTGTAAGTTATGCCCTGGGGACATATAAAGTTTTTATTGAAAGCGTTGTCATAGAAACTTCAAAAGGGCTCATTCAATTGGAAATTGAAAGGGCTAGTGCCCTTTTTTTAATAGTTGAAAGTGATTAGATAGCGCCCCTCTAACGCCCCTCTCACGCCCACCATTTTCCCAAACACATCCAATCAAAATTTTGAGATAGCCATTTTGTTCAACGTAGTTGAAAGTTCTGGGAATTATGTCTTTGTGGATGATAACCCCCTCAGAGCCCTCAGGGCAAGGGTTGTAAGTTTTTCCCTGGGGCCATATAAGGCTTATATAGAAAGTTGTTGTATACGATTTAGAGAATAGATTTTAGTCTTCCTCAAATCCAATTTTTATATGTTTAAAAAATAAATGTTGATTTAAGATTAAATCAAAATGCACTGTGATATTGCTAATTCCCAATAAGGCATCTCAGCAGTATCCCAAAAACGACTGAGGGTATTATGTTCAAACGTTCGGGGCTACTTCTACTCTTAAAATTTAACCAAATCCAAATAGCGTAAGTGTATCCAAGCTATCAAAGAAAGTAAACAGATTTTTTTGCGAATGGTATCAAGTTTTCCATTACAGGTCAACTAGAGAAGTTATGAAACTAAATTAAACACTACTATTTGTGTCCAGATTTTTAAAAGGGTGTATGCTGTTAAAAATTGCTGAAAATATTTCTCCAGCATACAAATAGCAGGCCAAACTATAAAGCCTTAAAAAACGAAAAGATTTGAAGTATTATTTCCTTTTTCCCTGAAAAGACTATGTCAATATAAAACGAACAGAAATTAATTAAAAAAAACTTTTTCCACAAAATAAGTTTTTAAAAGAAAAGTAAAGAGCTCCATTAAAAAAAAATGAGCAAAAATAAAATCAAATAATCTACCAAGCGTGAAACTACCACAAATCAGCATTGATAAATAAATGAAACCCAAAATGAACAGAAATTACAATAAATAACCAAGTCAAACCCAATAGGAGCAGAAATTAACATAAGTTGGGCGCAAAACCCCTATGCCTTCCCAAAGCCAGAACAAAATTTGCACTTTACTGAAAAAATACAAATGAATGTACATTGTCAGTTTAATATATATATACTGATATTTAGTAATCAAAATGTTAATATTATTTGATTTATTAAAGTTATAAAATTAAAAACATTTTTATTTTTTCAGTTAAGTGCAAATTTTGTTCTGGCCTTGGGAAGGCAAAGGGGTTTTGAGCCCAACTTATGTTAATTTCTGCTCGTTTTGAGTTTGACTCAGTTAATTATTCTAATTTCTCTTCGTTTTGGGTTTCATTTATTTATCAATGCTGATTTGTGGTAGTTTCACGCATGGTAGAATATTTGATTTTAGTTTTGCTCATTTTATGTTTAATGGAGTTCTTTACTTTTCTTTGAGAAACTTATTTTGTGGAAAAAGTTTTTTTAATTAATCATCCAAAAAGATGAAAGGCATACAGGTCAACCTTTCAGAAAATGTTAAGGGGAGTTTTGATCTAAATCAAACGCTCTGTGCATATGGGTTGTCAAAAGGGAATATCTCATGAATGGATTAGGGTATTAAGTTGGAACTTTAAGGCAATACTTCAAAGGGAAGATCAATTGACCAAACAGTGCTATATGTGCATGCTAAAACTAATACTACAACCACTTCTACTTCTATTCCATCAACTATTAAGGCTAAGAGCATTAAGATGAAAATTTCAGGAAGAGATAAGGGGGGAGTTGGTCTAAATTAAAACACACCATAAGGCAACATTTGCATCCTACTACTACTACTACTAAAGCTAAGGCTACCACTACTAATTCTGCTGCTACTACTGTTACTACTGGTACTACTACTACAAAAGCTACAGTTATCAAGGCAAAAATTTCGGGAAATGTTGAAACAGTGTTAAACGAAATCAAAACACATTATATGCATATAGGTTGTCAAGAGGACATATAAACAATGGCTCGGGAATGGTTTATGGTATAAAGTTGAAATCTTCAGTATGTTGAGGGGGATGTTGACAAAAACCAAAGGGGCTATATGCATACTGCTACTACTACTACTACTACAGCTATTGCCATTACTGAGGCTAACTGTATTTTAGGGAACTTTTAGGGAACACTTTGGGGGAGTTTCAATAAAAAAAAAAAAAAAAAAAAATGCATGCAGGTCATATAAACAATATCATAAGCAGCAAATCGCTATCATAAAAATTTTAACGGAGCTCATTCGATAGGAAAATAAAAGTTCCAGTGCCCTTTTTAAGAGTAAATATGATTGAAGGGCAAGCAGCCCCTTGATACTCCAAACAGATCTAATCAAAATTTTGAGACAGCCATTTGTCAGCATAGTTGAAAGGCCCAGTAACTGTGTCTCAAGGAGTGTCAGCCCCCCAGGGGAATCAGAGCAAGGATTGTAAGTTAGGCAATTTGCCCATTGTTTATATGTAGTATTTCTTGCAATGGGGAAAGAGGGCATGTTTGACCTTTAGTGTCCAAATAGACCAGGTGCATTCAAGTTAAGCTGTCAGAGAATGTTGAGGGGAGTGCTAAATTAAATCAAAGCATCTTATGTGCATACAGGTTGTCAAATTTGGGAAACATAGGAATGACTGAGGGTATTAAGTTGGAACTTTAAGGGATTAATGAGGGGATGATCAATTGATCAAGGGAAAGTTGAGGGGGATGTTTAATTAGCCAAGATTCGCTATGTCTATGTTACAACTATTGCTACAATTGCAATTTCTATGACTACTACTTCTACTGAGGTTAAGGGTATAAAGATAAAACATTTAGGGGGTGTTGAAGTAAATCAAAACAAACTGTATGCATTCTCTGCTTAGCAATTGACTTAGCTTCCCTATTGACCCAGGTCAGCAGGCAAGCTAATTCAATCACTAAGCAGAGAATGTTCTTGCCGAATCTAATTGGTGGATGGTCTTTCATTTATTCTGGCTTGGTTTTTTGGTTTGTTTGATTCAGTGTTTCTTCTGCTATGTTCAGTTTAATTCAAAGGTTTAGTTTTCCTTCTTCTTTTTTCTGGGGGGGGGGCATTGAAGATGGCTTGATGAAGGTAATTGATGAAATATCTGTTTTTGTCATTTTTGCTTCTTTTCTGTCCACTGGCTGACATTTCCCTCGTTTTTCTCAGCTATTTAATTTTATTATTCATTTATTTATTTTTGTTTGTTTGTCATACAAGTTCAAACTTTCAGTGCCTGCTAAGGGGGATGTTGAACCAACCAAAAGATATAATATTTATACTACTTCTACTACAAAAACTACTATTAAGGCTAAAGGTATTATGGAGCCTGTTTTAAAAGATGTTGGAGGATATGTTAAATTAAAGTTAAATGTGCTGAATTTTTGCAGGCTGTATCAGCAGTATATCAAGAGCAGCTTAGAGCATTTGGTAAAAACTTTCAGAGCATGCTGCGGGGTATGTTGAGCTAATAAAATGCACTATGTGCATACTAGTAATAGTAGCAGTAGCAGCAGCACTACTTCTGCTCTTAATACTTATATTACCGAGTCTAATGGTATAAAAGTGAAACATTCAGGGACTGTTAAGGAGGATTTTAGCCTAAACCGAATATTTGATTTAGGCAAGTATTCTGATAAGGCAAGATTTAAATCAAGTATTTGATTTTGACAAGACATATCAGAAATATCTCAGAAACAGCTTAAAGTATTAAGTTGAAAACTATCAGAACATGAGGGATGTTATACTAGACCAAAAAATGCACAATGTGAGTATCATTACTCCTTACTAGTTTACTACTAATCCTACTACTGCTTTTATAATTTCTTCTGCTAGGGTAAAGTGTAAACCCTATATCCTTGAATAGGGTATAAAGTAGAAATGTTCAGAGAAAGTTTATGTTGCTTTAAAACTAAATCAAAAGGCACAATGTATATACTGGTTGCCGATAAGAAATCTCAGCAATATCTCAAGAACAACTGAGGGGATGAGACTATTTAGGGCTACTACTATTACTACTTCTACTCTTACAATTGAACTAAATCAAATGATTGTAAGTACATCTAGGTTGTCAAAATAGTATAGATACAATGTTTTTGGAATGGTATTAAGATGTATTTTTCAGTATAACTTGAAGAGGTGTAAAACTAAATTAAACAATATTATGTGTGTCCAGATTTTCAAAAGGGCAAATGTTATCAAAAAATACTGAAAAATCTTCTCCAAGATATAAACAGTAAGCTAAACTATGGATTCTTATAGAAAAAAAGGAGATTTAAAATATTCTTTTGTTTTCCAACAAAAAAGACTATAGCCTGTCAATAAAAATCAAAAAGAAATTATTTTTAAAAGCTTTTTCCACAAAATAAGTTCTATGTTAGACCAAAAATTAGCAGAAATAAAGTCAAATTATTTTCCAAACATAAAAACTACCACAAATCACCATCAATAAATAAATGAAACCCAAAACTAGAAATTACATTAAGTAACCAAATTAAACTCAGACAAAGCAGAAACTAAGATGATTAGAGCTATGGCCCTCATGCCTTCTGTAGAAAAGGACAAACTCCACTTTACTCAAAATTTTTAATTTCTGTTATTTCTTGGAAACTTCTTCAAAAGTTTCTGGTTTTGTATTAAAAGAACAATCTATTGTGTTTTTATGCTGTTGTGACCTATTTTTCCAAAATTTGATGTTCTTCCACACATAAAATTTACAACAAGAATGAGGTATTTTGTAAACCCTGACCCTGTTCTGTACATTTTTTGGAATTGCACCTTTCCACTGTTCAGTAAAGAGCCTATAGCTACTTGGGACTTAAAAACTGTTTCTATATCATGTTTCTTTTACATAAAACATAATATAAATAATATAAAAACAGCTTTTAAATCCCAACTAGCTGTATGGACTCTACTGAATACTGGAGAAGATACAATTCTAAATGTACAAAGCAGGGCATACAAAATACCTTGTTCTTGTGGTATATTTTATGTGGTGGGGACACATCAAAATTTAAAAAATAGATTACACAGCATAAAAGTACAATAGATTGCTCTTTTAAATATAATAAAAAAAAAAGAAACTTTTGAATTAGCAAAGCATTTGTTTGACCTTCTATGCCATAGTATTGGCTACTTTTTGATCCAATGAAAATAATTGACACTTCTGTTGGGCTTTTACAAGTTTCTGACAAATAATAGAAAGTTTCTGACAAATAATAGAAATTTGAAAAAAAAAAACATCTATGGGGGTATTAGTATCAATAGAGATGAAGGAGAATATAGATTAAATCTAATTTACAATAACTTCAAAATTCCATACAACTTAAGCATTAACATGTTGCATAATGGTCCCTAAATAAGTGTCAACC
Organism: Artemia sp. Qi Xiang Cuo; assembly: GCF_049724085.1. Lineage (NCBI taxonomy): Eukaryota > Metazoa > Arthropoda > Branchiopoda > Anostraca > Artemiidae > Artemia > Artemia sp. Qi Xiang Cuo. The sequence goes on along the minus strand of NC_142795.1, from coordinate 71,889,356 downwards.
TTATAAGCAAAAATCAGGATGAAATCAATACTGGAAAGAGTCAACCTACCACAGCTAACAAAAAGTTTCTTACACAGCTAATTCCCAACTGCAATAAAACTGCACATTGTGACAAGTCATCTGAATGGTTTTTTTTTTTAGTAAACTTCTGATGTTAGAAAGCCTCTCTTTTTAGTTTAGCAAGGTCTGTTTCTAGGAACATTCTGTTACTAAACATGGTGTAAAAATATTTAATCTTGACAAAATCGCATCTTATTCCACCTAGAATGCTGAACAACAAAGGACAACCTACTGGAAATCCCATAGCAAATAAAAAAATCCCTCCAATATATATAATAGACGGGTTTTCTTGACCTATGCCAATTTATAACCTTAGATTTCCTCTATAGTTCATCATATCTAAACCTTTTAAATTCAATCCTGGGTCTTAAGTAAGAATTTTTGTTAAAGAATAACCTGTTTCACCAGAATTTAATTATAAATGTTTGAACCTGGGGCATACATAAATTTTTTAAATAAATATATTACCTTATTTTGGCTAGATTTCATTACCAAACTCAAACTATACCAGAGACACCCTAACTTGTCATTTTGTTGTGCATTTTTGTGCTATTTGCATAGTGATATTGGAAGTTATTAAGATATTTCAAACTCCAATGGTACCAGAGACAACCTAATTTATCATTCTGTTGTGTGCGTTTGTGTTATTTTCATGGTGATATTGGGAAGTATTAGTATGTGAGCTTTGTTTATTGTTTTCCTTTTCTTTATATGTTATTTTTAATTTAGCTTCATTCATTTTGTAACAATTTATGTTGGAAACCCAAGTTCACAGCATCTAGAAAAGATAAGATGGTTATTAAATTTTCTCTCTTTCTTTGTTGCCATGAATACAATAATAGATATGGAAATGATAATCACTTAACAAACTGACACTTAGGGTGGGTATTATATTTGTCTGTTCACTCTACATTGAGGTAATACTTAATGAATCGTCATTTACGGCAAGCGTGCCGTTTTGCCACTTGCACTTTGTATTGATGTGCTGGAATTTATACTTATTATGATGGCTATTCTTTTGAAATAAAGATCCAATCATTTACGTTGGTGTACAGCTATTCCAGATCTTGTGGTATAGCTACTGGAACTATCTGCACTACAGGGACTTCCATGCATTTGCAGGATTGGAATAGTGTTCTGTCCAGGGATGATTGGGGGCATTGGTGAACATGTTGATGCAACAAGTGGGTCACATTAATTGTTTGACAGGGTCTCTTGAGGTGTGGTTACTTGGTCAGGTTCTGGTTGGTTGGATGCTAGTGGTGAAGTGTCAATGCAGAGGTGGCAGTGGTTCTGCCTTTAAAGTTTGCCATCTGTTGTCTGTACAAGGTATGAAACGGGATTGGCATCAGCTTTTGTGATTACACCAGGCTGCCATGTTCACTTATTCAATTGGGTATTGACATGTTGACCAACTGTAAGAGGCAGGAGCTCTTTGGCACGCTCATCATAATGTCTTTTTTCACTAGCTTCACCACTTTCTACATAGTCATTATGTGATTGAACACATCACTCACTACAACAAGACAGAGGAGCCTCTTGTTTTGAAACTTGAAACTTCTTCTTCTATTTTACA
>NC_142795.1:71861215-71887220 GCF_049724085.1 Artemia sp. Qi Xiang Cuo | reverse complement strand
TTCATAAAGTTGAAAAAATCATGTTCATTTTAGTTGTATGTTTACCTGAATGAGAGCTGGATGATCCTTTTTAGAGCCCCGGGGGGACCTTTGGGGACCTGGAGCTTCCTTTGGGGTAGGAGGATCGGAGCCCCTTTCGAGTTGGGGGGTAGAGGACTTCACAACACCGTTTAAATAGAACTTGTGTATTATAACGACCCTAGAGTTTCAGCCTCAAATCCTTTTCGAAAACATCTTTTAAATGTACCTAACTGTTTCGTCAAAATAATTGCTTGAAATAACCAAAAAGGGTTTAGCCAAAATAATTTTTTCTGACATCACTGCAATGATATATTTTGAAACTATTAAAAACCTTTTTCCTGTGTTAATATCTTATCGAAGATAAACATCCTGTTATTTGAAAACTACTTTATAACGAACGGTTAATATTCAAATAATAGCTACCAGATTAATATTCAACCTTCCTGATGGGATATTTGATAAGAACCGGATACGCACAAAGCTTAGTGCAAAAGATAACCCAGTTTAAGAATGATTGTTTGATTGTCAACTGTGAAATAGTTATTTGTTTATATAGTTAGTTTGTTTAAAGAAATAATTGGATTTTTGCATTAGAAAACATCTTGCTTAAAAGAGAAATTAGAGGTAAGGTTTATAAATCTATAGAAAAGTATGATAAGCTATTTGCTACTTCCGTGTTATGATCATTCTTTTATATACTGCTAATTTGGTTAATTAAAGAAAATGAAATAGGATTATTATAAAATATTTTAGAAACAAATTTAATTTTTACTCATCGAAAGTTACGCGCTTGAGAAAATTTGTCTTATTTTTGAAAAATACGGAAAAGAAAAAAAAATATACACATTTACAAACTCTGGCTGCGCTTGTACATCTGAAGTCCCTGGCAAAGCATGGAGAGGAGTGTCCCCCCGATCTTGATCGGATGAGATTGAAGCATTATATGAAAGCATTCATTCCCTCTTAAATTTTCTACCAGGTTGCATAGAGGTTTGCGCAGAGCTGGCACTTGGCTTGATTACTCCTGTCTCAGCGTTGTCGTGGGCTTCATTCAATTTTGCACGTTTTTGCTGCGATGATTGATCAACGGCATTCTAAAATATAAAAATCATTTTCAGTTTTCAAACTATTTAGCTTACGGGAGGGTACTACCCCTTTAATATCAAACCCCTAAAAGTTGAAAAAATTACGCGATTTAATTAGCTAGCTCAATTCTTACTTATTCAGAATATTAACAGAGGGCGTTAGGCATTCAATTCTATAGTATCAAACACGAAAAGTTGATAATTATATTTTTTTTTTATGCAAAGCTTTTTAAAACTTATATATCTAAATTACGAATATCACAGTACTAAACTCCCAAAAGTTGAAAAAAATGACACAAGCAGTTAACCTGGACTAAATAAATCATTGTAAGCGAAGAACTTTTTTTCTCCTTCCATATCAACAATTAAAGTGCCCAGTTCGTAACAATTAAAGTGTCCAGTTCAGGCTTAGTTCGTAAGTTAATTCATAACTCAATTTTGAAAAAAAGCCACTTAATGACGAGACAAAAAATAGATTTTCTTTTTTTTTATTTTATCTAAACTGACCGACCCTGTTTTTTGAATATTTAGTGGAATGCTTTTTTAAAATAGCTAAAAACACGGTGAAAAAAAAGAATAAGAAAGGAAGGAAATTATTCACTAACTTCATGACGAGACAAAAAAAAATGGATTTCTTTTTTATTATAGCGAAACTGACTGAGCCATTTTTTGAATACTTAGTGAAATGCTTTTTTTTAAAATAGGTAACAACACGGTGAAAAAAAGCATAAAAAAGGAAGGAAATTCTTCCCTAACTTAATAACGAGACAAAAAAAAAATAGATTTCTTTTTATTATAGCGAAACTGACTGATCCTGTTTTTTTGAATTTTTTGCGAAATGCTTTTTTTAAAAGAGCTAACAACACAGTAAAAAAAATCGTAAGAAAGGAAGGAAATTCTTCAATAACTTAATAACGAGACAAAAAAAAAAGATCTCTTTTTTATTATAGCTAAACTGACTGACCCCTGTTTTGAATATTTAGCGAAATGCTTTTTTAAAAGAGCTAACAACACGGTGAAAAAAAGCGTAAGAAAGGAAGGTAAAGGAAATTCTTCCCTAACTTAATGACGAGACAAAAAAAAATTCTTCTTTTATTATAATAATGAGAAAATTTTTTACTCACCAGAAGTCGCTTAGAATATTCCATATCTATATAAATGATTACAAGAAATATTTGATACTACTAGAATGAACTACTCAAACTGTAGAAAATTATAATCTGAAACCTGAATATATACAAAAAAATAATTGATATATATTGGCAGCTAAACAAGACACGCCGGTTTTCTGATACGGGATTTACCACTGGTTTTCTGACACGGAAGACACATACACTATTAGAGATATCAAAAAATATTTTGAATATATTAAGCTATAGGCAATACTGGTTTAGAAAAAAAAAACTAGAATAGTGACATAATTTCACTTTATCGACCCTCAAATTCCATTTAGGTTGCCGTATATGGTGTACCCACAGTATTTCCATACACCTATTAGCCCAGAAACCTGTCTGATTGCCCCAGAAACTTGTCTGGTTGGCCCAGAAACTTGTCTGGTTGGCCCAGAAACTTGTCTGGCTGGCCCAGAAACATGTCTGGTTGGCCCAGAAACTTGTCTGGTAGGTTTTGTATAATTCCATAAGCAATTGACATCAATAGCATTAATTAGTCTGGTAATCAACCATGGAAAGCTGCCAGGGAACATAAAGGTCCAGAATTCAATATGTACATACTACTACTGACGCCCCTCTCACGCCCACCATTTTCCAAAACACATCCAGTCAAAATTTTGAGATATCAATTTTGTTCAACGTAATTGAACGTTCTGGAAATTAGGTCTTTTTGGATGATAACCCCCCTCAGAGCCCTCAGTGCAAGGGTTGTAATTTATGCCCTGGGGGCATATAAGGTTTATATAGAAATTTGTTGTATAAATCATAGGCAGCACGATCTAAGTAAAGAACGGGGACACGATCTGTCTAAGTAAAGAACGGGGACACTCGAGAACGAGACAAGAAGCGGGGACTAAGAAAAGAGGAGGACACTCCCCCACAACCCTCAGGGCAAGGATCTTAATTTATGCTGGGGGGTCATATAGAAACAATGTTGGCACATTTTATTATTTATTAATTTTTTCCTTTAGAGCTGGGCACTTCGTACCGAAGAGGTTGTCGTAGAAACCTTAAAAAGCGCTCGTTCAATAGAAAATCAGAGTGGCTTATGCTTTTTAATAGCCGAAAGTGATTGGAAGGCGAATAACACCCTTCTCATGCCAATCATTTCCCCAAACACATCCAATCAAAATTTTGGAGATAGCCATGTTGTTTAACGTAGTTGACAGTTCTCGAAATTCGGTCTTAGAGTATGACAACCACCCTAATAGACCTTAGGATAAGGGTTGTAATTTATGCCCTGGGGGCATATAAGGTGTTTATAGAAAGCGTTGCCGTCTCAAAAAGGGCTCATTCGATTAGAAATTAAAAGGCATAGTGCCCTTTTTAATAGTCGAAAGTGATTGGAAGGCTTGACATTTTTATAGTAAAGATATAAGTGGGTATAATGTATTATTTTTTGTTGTTGTTGTTGTTTAGACCATGGCACTTCATATCGAAGGAGTTGTCGTGGGAACTTCGAAAAGGGCTCATTCGATTGAAAACAGAAAGGGCCTATGTCCTTTTTAATAGTCAAATGTGATTTGAGGGCAACTAATCCCCCTTCCACTCCCACCCTCACACGCCCACCCTCCCATTTCTGCTCTTAAAATTTAACCAAATCAAAATAGCGTAAGTGTATCCAAGCTATCAAAGAAAGGAAACAGATTTTTTTGTTCGAATGGTATCAAGTTTTCCATTTCAGGTCAACTAGAGGAGGTATGAATCTAAATTAAACAGTACTATTTGTGTCCACATTTTTAAAAGTGTTGTTGTTAAAAATTGCTGAAAAATTTTCTCCAGCATACAAATAGCAGGCCAAACTAGAAAGTCTTAAAAAACGAAAAGATTTAAAGTAGTATTTTCTTTTTCTCTGAAAAGACTGTGTCAATATAAAACGAACAGAAATTAATTTAAAAAAGAATTTCCACAAATTAAGTTTTTCAAAGAAAACTAAAGAACTCCATTAAAACAAAAAATGAGCAAAAATAAAATCAAATAATCTACCTAGCGTGAAACTACCACAAATCAAAAAAAAATTTTCAAGTGCGGCAAGCCTGCATAAATTTTTCAAGGAGACGTGTCCCTGACTTGCACGTAGACAGTAGTAGTATAAAATGAAGCGAATTTAGGGGGAAGGTACATGCCCTCCCCCCTCCCAATTGAAGCCACTGAAAAAAACCCTCCCCATTTAAAGAAACCATCCCAATTGATGCCACTGAGGCTAAATGGTTGAAAAGCGATATTTAGGAAGTATTTGTTTCTTTTTCATGCATTGGAAAATTTATACCTTCAGTACGATTATTTAGTCTTCCAAGGACCAGCAGCTGTATACTTTGTCTTACTCTGCTGATATCGCTCGAGCAACCCTCCCCCCCCCCCAAAAAAAAAAACGAGAGAAATTTATAGCCTAATTTTGGAAAGGAGTGAATATTTGCTTGTTCTCTACACGGAAATTTAGCAATGATTTGATAAATCGAGCTGTCCTAGCTAATAAACGAATAAAAAAACAACCGGATTGAACTGAAGCCAAAATTCAACAAAGAAGTTTCCTCATTCATCGAAAAACGAGCATCCTTTGGAAAATACTGGCATCAATCTACAGCAACAGATGCTAAGCGGAAGAGTTCCAAAACGGTTTTTTTTTTCATCTATTTACACAGTCATTAATTATGATCTCACTACAAAATCATTTCGAAAAATCCCACACCAATTGGTCTAGGAGCCTTGAGCAACCCGCTTCTATTTTAACTTTTTACTGTAATTTTACGCTCATATTTTTAACAAATTGTTATTTTAGCGTAGACAAAACCTTCAACAAACAGCACCTATCCCAGGAGGGCTCTTAAAATGAAGTGCAAAACGTCGCATAAAACCAAAATAGTGCTAAATTTTAAACATCTCAACTTTGGGTACTAAAAGTAACTAAAGCTTCAGGATACTGGATATTGTTACTTTAACTTTAGTTGAGTTTTTTCTTTCGGCAGTTCCACTCTCTCTAGAAATCATCTTCCTTTATTTGACGACATTGACAAATGAGTATTGATAAATGTTTTTTTTAAGATTATGAAGTTCTCTTTTCTGTTTACGACAGAGAAGTGGAACAAAGGAAAAATATAATAGAACCAAAATGATGCACCGTTATATTACTACCACTTGTTATTACAGTCATTCAACAAGCACCTAAAACTATCCTTAGACAATTCGTTGAAAAACATAAGGCACATTTCCCATGATCTTTCGATGCGCTCACGTTTCAGAGCCATGCTTGACTACCCTTATTGCCGCAGCTTCTAGCATCCTAATCTTAGTTTGAAGGCTTATCTTCCAACTCTTTCAAACTTATTTTAAACTGTAATAAGCACCCTACGCCTTGGTTATTCTACTTTTGAAGTACCAAAGGACACTGAAGACGAAGTCAGGCTGTTTGAATTGATTAATTGGAAAGTCTCTTGTATAAAGGAGCTTAATTAAGTTTCTTTTACAATTACTAGGTAATTCTATTTATTAAAAGTCATACTCATAATTTTCAATATTTATCGTCTCAAACTTCTTAGTCACCATAATTGAACAACCATTTGCCAAATTGCATCATCAAGGTTAAAAGAATTTGAGCGGAATTCTCTTTCATTTCAGTCAATTTTTCAAACTATTGTAGCTGGTGATGATGAAGATACTTCTAGTAATTTTGATATCCCAAAAAATCAATATATATTTATGAATGAGCTGGTAAGAAAAAATGTAAATACAAGTAGGATGTCGTTTTGGAATTGCCGGGGTTGGAGGACTGCGCAGGATGTGATTGAAATTTTTTTGTCGGATTCAGATACAGATATATTAGGCCTATGTGAAACTTTTTTAGATGATTTTTCAATTGAAAATATACATGTAAAAGATTACCAATTTTTTCACATCGGTCGGAAAAGACAAAAACAAGGGGGTCTAGGTGTTTTGATTAAGAATTGCATACCAGCACGTATAAGGATTGATTTTTTGCCAATGAATATTGAAATGATTTTTGAATCTTGTGTAGTTGAATGCTCTTTTCCAAATAATCAGAAGCTTTTAATTGCAGTTATTTACCGTACTCCGTCATCCAGCCAGATAGAATTTAAAAATCATTTTGAAAGTATGTTGGATAAATTAGCTAGTCTTAATACTCCTTATTTAGTTATGGGTGATTTTAATATTGATTTAATGAAACTCCTATCTGCAGATCAGAATAGAATAGATAGAAATATTTTGCAGTTTTTGGAGGGCCTACTATCTTATGGACTAAACCCCGTATGTTTTGTGCCCTCTAGAATAGCCGATACATCATTTTCACTTATTGATAATATTTTTTCACCTTATAGTGCTGTTAATACATTTATTATTCCTGATGATTCATCTGACCACTGTATAATTATGTCTGATTTTCTTATAAATTTTCCGCATAATAAATAAAATCAAACCAAGCGTAGAGATTTTTCACATAAAAATGTGTTAAGGTTAAAAGAAGGGCTTGGTTATGTTGATTGGAGTCCTGTAATTGATGAGAAGGATCCGAACCAATCATTAGATAAATTTTATTATATTATGAATGAAAAGCTTGATCTTTTTTGCCCATATAAAAGCCCGAGAGGAAAGAAACTTACCCCAAAAAAACCTTGGATAAATGAATCACTTTTGAGATCTATTAATGAGAAAAATCGTTTATATAAAATTAGAATAAAATATCCCACGGAAATAAATATAACGCGTTTTAAAAATTATAAGAATATGCTGGTAAGGATCCTTAGAGTAAGTGAAAGACTTTATTATGAAAATTCTTTTCGAAATTCAGATTCCCCTAGAAAAACTTGGAGTTTGATTAATGATAAAATTGGAAGAAATAAAAAGTTATTACACCCTGAAGTGTTATTTGATATTAATGGTAAAGAATTTAGAGGACCACAAGCTGTTGCTAAGAAGTTTAGTGAATATTTTGCTAGTATTGGATCATCTGTTGTTTCAGGAGAAGTTGACCTTTCTTCCCCAAGGTCGCATAAAAAATATCTACCGCCCACTGAAGATACGAGCATATTTATGGCCCCGGTTACTTTTGCAGAATTTCAAAAGGTCATTAAGAATTTAAAAAATGGTAATTCATTGGGATATGATGAACTTTCAACTAATTTGCTAAAAAATATTGCAGGTGAAATTTTTGAACCATTGCTTCATATTTTAAATTTATGTATTTTCTCAGGTACATTTCCTAAAAGATGGAAAATTGCACGTGTAATACCATTGCATAAAAAAGGAGATAAATCTGATACAAATAATTATCGTCCTATTGCAATTTTATCACCATTGTCTAAAGTATTGGAAAAAATTTTAAAAGGAAGGATTACTAATTATCTAGATAAAATAAAATTTGTTTACCAAACATCAGTTTGGATTTAGGGCAGGCCATTCGACGGAACAAGCAGTTGCAGCTCTTGTATTAGAAATAAATGACTGCTTAGATAGTAATTATCATGTATCTACTGTTTTTTATGATGTTAAAAAAGCATTTGACACTTTAAACCATGAAATTCTTTTAGATAAAATGGAAAATTCTGGTATAAGAGGGAAAGGACTAGAAATAATAAGATCATACCTTTATGGACGTAAAATCGTGGTAGATGTTGATGGACATTTGTCTAGTTTAAATGATCTTGAAGATATTGGTGTCCCACAAGGATCGGTATTAGGTCCGCTTTTATTTTTGATGTATATTAATGATCTCCCACGATGTTTGCAGGGAAATAATGGTCTTGCAATTTTATTTGCAGATGTCACAGCTGTTTCTGTTAAAGCGAAGGATTCATCTACATTGATTCAAAATCTGTTTAACACTGTTAGTTCAGTTAATCGATGGTTTGTATCTAATTATTTAGTACCGAATTTTAAGAAGACTGAATTTATGGTTTTTGGTCATTCAAAACGTGCTACTAAAAAAATTTCATGTCAGGAGCTTCAAGTTGGTGAGCATAAAATACGTAGAGTTCAATCATATCGTTATTTAGGAGTTTTTATTGATCACCTATTGTCATTTCAAACTCATATTGATCATTTAAGGGTGAAACTTTCTCAAAATATTGGGTCTATGTATCGTTTGAAACATGTTTTTCCATTTTCAATTTTAAAAATAATTTATCATTCTTTGATTGCTCCTTATTTAAATTATTGCACAATTATTTATTTAAATACTTTTTGGACGCATATAAAACCCCTACAGATCCTTCAAAATAAAGCAGTGAGAATACTTGGAAATTTTTTACATCGTCCATCAAAACTTAGAGATGCATAGGAAACTGAAACATTATTTCTTTTCTTGAATTTATTATATCTGAAACATATAATAGAACTTAATATATAAATATGGCATTTTAAAATACAAGATCCTAGTAGTTATTTTTATGAAAAATCTCTGTTGATTCTGCCCCCTCCTTCGGCTCTTAGGTGTTCTGGAACATATCGAATTCCCTTTGTTAATTGTGAAAGATCTAGATTTTCAATTAGATACCAAATACCATTTATTTCAAATAAATATAGGCTGAAAGATATAATTCAAATTGAGTCATTTCGGCAAATATCAGTTCTAAGGAAGAAAATATTAAAATTATGTATTGACCTGTGATGGTGGAATAGAAATTTTTTTTATTATTATTATTTTTTTTTTTTTGTTTATATTTGTTACCCATGTTGGGATAGCCTTCCATGCTCCACTTGTCCAGCGTTTGTTTTCTTTATGTTTGTTATGTTTTTTGTTTTTTTCTTTAACCAGGTTTTTTTTCTTTCTCTCTTTTGTTATGATGAGGAAATATTTTTTTGTTTAGTTTTTTTTTTTTTTTTTTTTTTTTTTTTATTATTAATACCCAATTTTACGAGCTTTGCTCTCTGTTGGGGGTATATGTTTTTTTTGTTATGTTGATTTATTCAAATATTTAAATAAATCAAGTTAGTGCTATACTAAGTAAGTTAATAGATTTTGGATTTCGCTTTGCTGCTCATTTTTTCCCAAGATTTGACACTCTCAGAAAAACTGATTTCTATTGAGTACAGCTAAGTCTTTTAGGTTTGTTCTTCTCAAAACCGTATACATACATTCACGATCGGAAGCAGTGTCCACATCTAGCTAGACTGTCATGCCTGAGCAAGTATCTGACCGATTTCATTGTCCAAGCAGTATGAAAAATCCTCTGGTCTCTGAATAGCTTTGAAGTGTGGGGGATTTCTATAGGCTTATATGGCATCACAGAGAAGAAATTATAAACACGTCATTGTCTAGTAGACTTTAGTCTTCTAGTAGACATAACTCTTCTATTATTAAAACTAGCACAGACATAATGAGATCCACCTTACAACACATATCCAAATAAAACCAAAGAAAGAAGCAATATATTTATAGAGAGCTTCTTTCTTTTGGAATTTCAAAAAAAAAACTATTCTATAAATATTAACTCCGATTGGTCAATCATATAGATTATCAACATTGCTCAACTCACCAAATTACGTACGGGGTATATTATAGTCATTATAGTCGTTCGTAGTTTTATCTGCAAGTGTGACTGTAATCTGGCTCGGGCATTATCCTGGAGAATTTTATGCATCCATTCAATGATCCGTATTAAGTAGCGTTCACATGCATATCTAACTAAACTTCCATGCCTGAGGACATATCCGGCCAGACGTCTGTGTCCAAGTAGGTCCAACTCAATAGACATAATCCAGTGCTTGGCTATTACTAGTTATAACCAAGCATCTACTTCTACAGAAGAGAGGTCAAAATTGTGTATAGGACTACAATTCAGCCAATCAAGATAATTCTTAAATTACCATCTCTATTCAAAAGTAATTTTTATACAAATATTTGGCTAGACTTCCATGCCTAAACATGGGCCTCTCTCGACATCAGTACCTAAATTAGGAAGGCCAGCTGGACATACATCTTAGGCTGTCAAAAAAAAAGTTTCCCAGTTTTATGTTTCTCGTTTGTTTCCCCATTCCGTTGGGTAAAAACTAGATCCAGGTCTATTTTGTCCCGTTTGTCACCTTTTACAAGAACTTTCTTAACTTCCATGCGAAAGAGTTAGTATCTCTGTCCCTCCTTTGATCAGAAACAAAAAAAGGTCCTTTATTCGGGACCATTTTCAAACTTCACCAGGCGCGAACAAAAGAATTCATTTTTGGAGGTCGAGGGTGACGGTGGTAATAAAACAGACGAATCATATACCGTTTAGAGTTAGATGCAAGCAATTTATTCAGGATATTCTCGGGGGGAGGGAGGCAGGGCAAAAATACCGGAAAATCCAAGATATATGTAAATTATGCAGGAATATAAGAAATTATAGGGAAAATCTTGAGCTTCAAGGTGGACAAGGACGCAAATAACCCTTTCAATGCAAGCGAGACTTACTAGATACACTAACATGGGTATCAGCCCAATAGCGTCAGTTGACGACGTCTAGAAAAACAACAATTATCTCCATTACTAATTTTACCTATTCTAAGCACAGCCGCGAAGTCTAAAATAGTTTTTCATTTACGCAACATATCAAACCGATCATAGCAATAAACAGAACGGACAAAGGGAGATTCAATCTTACTCAATAGCAACCATAACTCAAAAGGAAGCTTTTTCGATAACAATACCTGCATAAAAAAGTCTCCTTTTAAATGGATTCCAAATAAGTAACGTTAAACCTAAACTTCACAATATTGATGAAAACTATCCACAAAATTCACCATTACAGCTTAGAGTCCTATATCAGAGACTGAAAAATGCCAGTTTTGTGCCACAAACAAAAATATTGGCCCGAGCAAGGCAAAAACTACAAAGCAATGGTTTGGAACACCACAAATTGGTTAGAATTATCAAAATCTATTTAAAAAGCCTTCCAGTTTCAGAATATATACTCGCATACGGTGGTCTACAAAATTCATACGAAGCGAACGGTTAGTATATACAATGACATGCAGCATTACTATCAGTTATACAGCACTGCATAGTTTCACACCAACTATTAAGAAGACTGGTAAGTGGATTATTTTATAGGAGAAAGGGGTTCTTAAAGCATCAGAAAGTAGATTTTTAGGTCGATCTTTTACAACTTCTGCGGAAATTTCCTTCGGATCCTTTTCCTCCTAACTTCCTTTCACAAAAATTAACCTTTTCACAAAGCAAGCAGCCATAAATAAGTTAGTGAACGTGGTCCGCCCTTCTCACGGTCAGGTTGAAAATGAAACAAACCATTCTAGTATATTTGGACCATACTTCCCACGAAAATATCGGCAGAAATAGTATTCTTTGAAACTCAAATGTAGTCTCAAACTCAAAACAGTTCTCAAAAGTTCTCAAAAGAACTCAAAAGTTCTTCTCAGCTTGCTCATCTTTCTCGCATTTTTGGACCAAGATTCTCAAAAGATGGAAATGGAATCAGCATTCTTAGAAACTTGAAAGTCTGAATAAGCAATAAGCAGGCATAGGAACATGCAAGCAGAAGATGGAATCATGGTTGCAGCGACAGCTGCAACCTAGTAAAAAACGAACCACAACCCCTATAGCTTAAAGGAATGGCTTTATTGAATAGGCTGAATGGTTCAAGAGGTGTTATTTATGTCTGTGTAGGTAAGTTCATTCAAAATATCTGCAGGTAATTAGTTACATAGGAGGGTGAATGATCATTTTTCGAACAGACGAAAACAGGGTAGCTAACCACTTTCTGAAGAAATTATCGTTTATATTCAAAAATAAAGTGCTTAATCTAGATTAATAAAGACTTCAGAGAGTTTTAGAAATTGATATTTGAGCTGATTCCTAGCACTTTTCGGCCTTCGGCTATAATCAAAACTCAGCCGATTTTGAGGTTTTCCTGTTGTTTTATTTTTTTTTTTTTGGCTGATTTTTCATCAAGAGTTGGTTCACAATGCAAAAAAAAATCAATTAAAAAAAATGCAGATAATCTAGGGTCACATTTGCCTCATTAGCCTTCCTCCTACCCCCTAATGTCTGAACAGTTAAACCTAATAGGCTTTAGTGGCTGAAACTACAGGCTAAATTAGTAAAGCCTACTATAAAAAGCCAAACTCTCATTTTATCTGAAACCTCGGCACAAGACAAAATACTACAAAATGGCAGAGAAAAATAAGAAAACTATGAATGTTCATTTAACAAAAAAAAAAAAAGATTCCATGATAATGTTGTTTTGAATTTGAGAGTCATGTTCAAGAATCTAAGAATCCGAGTTCCACCACCATTCTTTGACAATTATGGTCCAAAAATGTGAGAACGATGTTCTACTCGAATGAAAGTTGTGTACCACGTTAATCGCCCGGTAAAGTATTAAGAACAATGAAAATGAAACCTGATTATTTGAACTAGTTAAGCGGAAACTTGCACAACCGTGTGCATCTTTAAAAATCGGGAAAATTGGGCTTGCACTTTTTAACGAGAAGGATATCCATATGCGGTTAAGCAGTTTTTAATAGTAAAGGGCACCCAAATCTAAAATAAAGAAATGTGGGGTAAAAACCAGCGAAAAAATAAACTTAAAACATACGGCACCGAACAGCTTAAGAAAGAGTTTCCTTGAAGCTGTAGTTGTCTTTGGAAATCAACAGACCGTCAACGTTTGAATTTTTACAGCCGAAAAGTCTTGTCAAAGTTTAATCTAGTTAATCTTCCTTGTTTACAATCACTTTTCAACATGACAACACTGACAAAAATGATATACTGCCCTAAGGGTATCATAGCTTTTAAACAACCAAAATAAAAATTTTAGAAAATTTTCAGGTATGACTAGACCTAAGACGGGTCCAGAGGGCACTTTTTTGTCGTGTCTTAAGTACTATGAGATTTTCGAGATAGTGCAAACCTAGCGTTTCTCCTTCCGGTCCTTTTAAAGCCCAAATACTTTGATCCAGGGGATGATAAAGCTTGAAACAAAATCCATCCTTTTTCGACGGTCGCTCAATAAGCTTGCATGTTGATAGCAGCACCGTTCCAATCCAGTGATTGCTCTGAAAATATAATGAAAGTCAGCAATCAATACAAAATACTTCGCTTTCATGCTTGAATATATTCCCTGAGAAGTTAAAAGGTTTTTTTTCCACACAGGAAACCACAGCATGCGATACATTGTTGGAAAAATGAAAAGGGTCAATTTTCTATGTTAAGACTTTTGCAACAGACGGCTGTAAACTTTAGTTAGAAGAAAAAGATGTCCTACAAGACTGTTTGTTTTTAACCACCAACGCGAACCCAGAGAAACGCACAAACGGGCATAGGTAGGTAATTCAATGCCCGGGAGCACTGTCGGTTGTGAACCCCTCTCCCCTGTAATAAATACGTTGAGAATTAAAAAAAGAAAACGTGTCAACCTAAACTATGTCCCAACAAATGTTGTGCCTGGGGCAAGTAAATCTCTTTACCCCTCCCCTCATAAAAGACAGATCTGTTTTTACGTACACCGGCTTTTCCGTAACTGTCAGAACCAAGCTCATTGGTGTCAACTTTTGGGCCTTGAGAATCGTAGCTGGGTACTTAAAGTCCAGATCTTCAAGCCCTAAAGATCAATTTCTGGAGTTCCAAGAATGCATACTTGAAATCCTAAAATCAGTAGTCTCCTCAGATTGGTCCAGTCTCACTTCCCAGGAAAAACATTGGCCTGAAGTTACATATTCTCAGTATTTATCAGTCTTCGTTGCCCCCAATGAAAATTTTCCGACCCCTCCCCCCTCCCAACGCGCCAGACCTCTGTACATCAGCGGATTAACTTGTGTTTCAGTTAAAAAGTAACATGTTTCATAAATTGAATAACTGATTAAGAAAGTAAAACCCTCATGAATTTAATACATAATTGTTTCAGATATATTAGAATATTACATAAAGTTTTGTCTACTCAAAGAAATTTCTTAAGGTTATCTTCTTGGAAATTCATAGTAATTATTTTAACGATCAAATTAAGCAGTCTTATCGTTTCTGGAGCAAGTGAAGAAACTCATTTCGAGAAAACTGAAACAACTCAAAACTCTATTACTCTACTTAAGGGCGGGGTCATTTTGACTCCAAAAACCCTTTGAGAGCATGTACCTCCTTTACAGTTAGGAGCAAAGCAGTGTTTTCTCAGATATTCTCCGGAAACTTGGTGGTATTGAAGCCTCGGTTGAAGCACACAATTAGTCGAGTAGCTGGCGCCAAAGGATAAGGAGGTAAAAGAGTTCTTGGGTCATCTTGATCTCACCCTACCAGTGACATCATAAAGAAAGAAGGTGAAGATTTGGTTTTTTGAAGATATATAGTAATTTTTTTTCTAGAATTATATGTTTCTGTCATTGCCAAGACTGGCTTAATTATTTCTCCATTATTTCTAGTTATGTTTCACTTTTTCGGTGTTCAGGCATTTTCTACCTTTTTTTCTCGGATTTCAATTTCAAATAGTGATTCATATGGGAAACTTTTACTTTTTTTTTTGCCTTTATAGAAAAAATGGCCAACCGAGCTAAGAACCGCTTTACAGAAAAATATATTATTCAGATACCCTACTTGTAGAAGATGACGACCTTCAAGTCAGTTCAAAGAAATGGTAAAAAGTCAATCCGAAGTCAAGGTAAAAACAACTCCAAATAAAGAGGTTAATGTAATTAAACAGGCAATTAAACAAGTTTTCATGGCCGCAACAATAGCCACGACCTAGTAAAGAGCGTCCCACGGCACATAGCAGCCGAAACTCTAAAACACATTTAAAAAAAAAAACACCTAGTGAGAAAAACTTGTCATTCAAAGCTAATTCAGGAATGGTAACTATTATTTCGGTCAATCTTAATAGTAAAACTTATTGTGAAAACAAGTTTACTGGATTTTTGAAAGACCATGAAATCCCTCGCAAATGTCGGGAGATCGAAAAAACAAGTGCAATATTGGAATTAACATGAAGCAAAATTCTATACAGGAGAATTACACTCCCCCGCCTTGACAAACAAGGACAATCACCTTTTTGCACGGGCAGCACTGAGGTGTCTCCTTTTTTTCCCAGGGGTGATCGGATAAAGCCAATGACCACAGGATATTGGGAGAAGAATCATTTAAACAAAAACCGCAATATTAAATGCCCCATTTTCAGTAACAAAAGAGATCGTACAACAGCAAATTGGCGATTTTTGTCATTTTGCACCACAAAACATTCATTTTCACCCAAAGAGGGTCAAACTACTAGAGAATTTGAATTCTAAGATAGCCAATCGATGTATCATAACCTAAAACCCTCAATGGGAGGTTCTAAGCCCCCCTCTCTCTTAAAAACCGAAGGAAATCGCTATTTTAGATGGTTAGCGTGGATCTCCTAATTTATTTCTATTTTTTGCCAGGGCTAGAAGGCTACTGCAAGACCGCAGAGAATTTTAATGGCTCATTTAAAAAGCTGCTGCCTTTATTTGCCTCATATTAATTTTTCTATATACTACTACTACTACTACTGCTAACATATGTATCCGAGAATGTTGGATGTTATCCTATGTATCCAGTCGATGTTATCCTATGTATCCGAGAATAGATGTTGATATAGAATTTAATCACTCTGATACTTAGATTTTGATAATGTTAACCGACGTATTCAGCAAATGATGCTGATAAAGAATTTATTCACTATGATACTTAGAATTTCTCGATTTTATCCGACGTATCCGACAAACGATGATGATAAAGAATTTATTCATTCTAATATATAGATTTTTTCAATGTTATCCGACGTATCCGACAAATGATATCGATAAAGAATGTTAATAAAGAGTTTGTTCACTTTGAAACTTAAATTTTGGCACTGTTATCAAATGTATATGTCAAAAGACATTGATAAAGAATTTATTCACTCTGATACTTAGAATTTTATCAATCCTATCTGACAAAGGACGATGATAAAAAATTTATTCACTATGATACTTAGATTTTGTGAATGTTATCTGATGTAACAGTCAAAAGAAGTTGATAAAGAATTCATTCACTCTGATACTAAGATTTTGATTATGTTATCCGACGTGTTCACAGAATGGGAGGGGGTTCTCCGAGAAGACATGTTCGAGGAAATTGGTTTTGCGATGCTGTAAGTTTCAGGAAGGTTGTCAAAGTCCGTCAAAACCTCCAAAAACTCAACGTTTAAGAGTACAAAGCCTGATAAGACCTACTATGCATACAAATACCTCCAGGCTGTTAATTGTCAATTCATTGGGGCACTGACATACTTAGATTTTGTCAATGTTATCCCATGTATCTGACAATAGATGTTGATAAAGAATTTATTCAATCTGATACTTAGATTTAGTCAATTTTATCCGATATATCTGAAGAAGTTGTTGATAGAAAAAATTGATTCACTCTGATACTTAGATTTTCTCAATTTTATCAAGCATATCTGACAAAAGACGATGATAAAGAATTTATTCACTCTGATACTTATATTTTGTGAATGTTATCTGATGTAACAGACAAAAGAAGTCGATAAAGAATTCAATCACCCTTCTGATACTTAGATTTTGATTATGTTATCCGACGTATCCGACAGAAGATGTAGATAAAGAATTTATTCAATCTGATATTTAGATTTTGTCAATTTTATCCGATGTATCCGAGAAAGATGCTGATAGAAAAAATTTATTCACTGATAAAGAATCTATTCGCTCTGATACTTAGATTTTATCAACTTTATCCCGACCTATCCGACAAAAGATGTTGATAACGAATTTATCCATTCTAATACATAGATTTTGTCAATGTTATCCGACGCATCCGACAAATGATATCGATAAAGAATGTTAATAAAGCATTTGTTCATTCTGATACTTAAATTTTATCAGTTTTATAAAAAATGTCTGTCAAAAACGTTGATACAGAATTTAATCACTCTGATACTTATATCTTCTCAATTTTATTAGGGATATCTGACAAAGGACGATAAAAAAGAAAGATTTCGCTCTTATGTTCAGATTCTGTAAGAGATATTTGATATGTCTAACAAAATAGTCTGATCAGGAACTTATTCACCATGATGCTTGGATTTGGTCAGTGTTATTAAAAACGTCTATCAAAACACACAGATAAAGAATTGATTCACCCTAATATTTAGATTTTACATGTTTTGTTATTTATGTCTGACGAAAGACGATGATAAAGAATTTGTTCACTCTGATACTTAGATTTTGTCAATGTTATCTGATGTATTAGACAAAGGAAGTTGACAAGGGATTTATTCACTCTAATACATTGATTTTGACGATGTTATCCAACATTTCTGACAAAGGATTTTGATAAAGAATTTATTCAACCTGATGCTTAGATTTAGTGGGTTTTATCCGATGTATCTGACAAAGATGCTGATAGAAAAAATGTATTCACTCTGATGCTTAGATTTTGTCTATGATATCCCATGTATCTGACATTGTTGATACAGAATTTCATCACTCTGACACTTAGGTTTTGATAATGGTAACCGGCATATCCGGCAAAGGGTTTTGACAAAGAATCTATTCGTTCTGATACTTAGATTTTTTCAATTTTATCCTGACCTATCCGACAAAAGATGTTGATAAGGAATTTTTTCATTCGGATACTTAGATTTTCTCTATGTTAACCTATCTATCTGACGTATGATGTATGAAAATTCCTTTTATTATATTTCGATGCTTCAATAGACTTTATAAGCGTTTGATATGCAAGCATACTGTAAAAATAATGAACACCTAACAACGCAATGCATAATATGTTTTTAACGAAACAACGTCACGTAGGATATCACCACAAACAAAATGTAATCATGCAACATGAATATCATTGAACAACTTTGGACATTTTGATTCTTTTTCATGAAATAGTTCACTATGTTCTCTCTTGATGCTGTATCTATTGTCTTATCTTAGTTCATAATCAGTAGAATAATCATTATTCAATTTTGAGTCATGCACAATATTTACTAGTGTGTCACTGACAGGTTCAGTATGCGTTCCATCTCTAGTAATATTTGGTTCATTGAGTGTTTGATCAATGATAGTAGTAATGTTTGCTGGGACTTTATTTCTCATTAATTCAATTTTATATTTCTAAGTGATACTTTCTACCAATGCCCTTTTTATTTTTCCAGCAATTTAACTGTGTATTACCAAGTTATTTTTAAACAGGTTACAATTCTGGCACGTAGACAAGATATGGTTTATGACATTAGTAGAAAAGTAGGCCTGTCTTCTTTTGACCTTCCGTTGAATACTAATACCCGAAAGCTGACGATACGATGTATCGGTAGGTAATGTGTTACCAGCAACAGTAGCAAGGAGTCGTCCTCTATCATGGACGATTATTTTTATGTTGGAATTCTCTTTGAGTGCAATCATCTCTGGAGATCTCAATCTCGCATATCCACCAACATAAGAGTTGAATTTTTTTTGGTACTCCAAAGGAATTTAATTCCTTACTGTCATGACAATGCAATCATACGTTTCCGATAGTGCTACAACTTGTACTTGTTTCATAGGTTAAATACTTCTCTTTTTCAGTCTGCAATGCTACAATAACACTATCATGTGTAAACATTTTCTTAAAATGCTTCATCTTCAGTTTCTTAAAGATATGACTTATGCGTTTATCCTTCCACTGCGTAAAAATTACTGATTTAATACATGCAATAAACTAGGTAGTGTCGATAACATGTCATAGAGTACCAGTTGGAAAGCCGCGTCGTATCTATGAGCAAACATAGAGTACGATTGGTACCGCCGCAAGCATAATTCATGTCATTTTAAGATACATAAAAAAGTTGAATAATTTCTAAGTCCAAGAAATTCAGTCCATAAAAAAAGTGTTACTACAATCATTATTTATCTAATAGTAAAAGTCGCGGCTAACATTTCTATATCATTCTCATTTTGAGTTTGGAACATATTAAATGGGAATTTTTTTATGTTTTACGTATGTTTTATGTCATTCTAAGACATGTAAAAAAAAGTTGAAAAAAATACCATGTTAAAAAAATAATAAAAAAAAGTTAAAAAAACCTAAAAAAGGCAAAAAAATGAAAATGGAGGGAGGGGCCCAAAAAGTTGGAGGGAGGGAGCCCATTGGAGGTTGGGGATAGGGTACCCTTGGAGGTTAAGGTCCTTGGTGGTTAGGGTCATTGGTGGTTGCGGTCCTTGATGGTTCAAACCCATAATCATCTCACTAGTTGATTTCTAAGGATTTCTAAGAATTGTTCTGAATTTCTTCATTAAAATTCTTTTCTTAGCCTCTGCACATCTATTAGTCTCAACTTTTTAGCATACTCTAATGCTAAGGCATATTTTATATTGATAACACAACTCAAATGGTACTTGTGTATTATACAGAACACACCCGAGAAGTAAAGCTAGGTCAAGTCACAAGGTCATCTTGGGGCCTACGACTCTATTAGTTTCAACTTTTTAGCATACTCCAATGCTAAGGCATATTTTATGTTGATAACCCTGCTCGATTGATACTTGTGTATTATACAGAACACAGTCGAGGAGTAAAGCTAGGTCAATTTCCATGATCACCTTGTCATCGTTAACCATTTCCATAGATTGATATCAATGATGTTATTCCAAATTTATATTAAATTGCGTTAGAGTTACCACCTCCCTCGGGCTCACCTTAACTGGTAAGTAGTTTAAATCTTTTTTACCACTTTCATACAATCCAATTAAAAATATTAGCAAGCTCTTTTTCACCCCTATTATTCAATCACCAATTAAGATCATTCAGAGTTATGCCAATGGAATATCGTTTTGCAAATTGAGTTAGCTTTACGCAATAATACAACTTTTTAATATCCCTAATACCGTATGCAATCATTAAACCTAACTATGAAACTATTATACGCTCAGCTTGGCTGTTAACCAGCTAGGCTCTTAACCTCAGAAACCCGTCTGGCAGAAAGTCCATTAAACCTTTGAACACGTTATACCAAAGTCTTTAGTTACGGCTATTGAACCTAGAAAAACCTGTCTGATAAATCATGTCCCTTCTCTAGTACTAGATGCATGTCTGTGGTAATTCCTGTCCCGTTGAAACTGCACTGTATATTAAGTACCCTCTGTATTTGTTCTCTCTGATTGGTCCAGAAAGTGGGTGTTGCCTCAAAAACCTGTCTGACAATTCATGTCCCTTCTGTGCTACTAGATGCATGTGTGTGGTAAGTCTTGTCCCCTTGAAATTACACACATATTCTTGTCCCCGTCCTTGTCCCCTTCAAACCTTATACATGCACACTACTCTAGCCATCTCAACCTTTCTCTTATTATAGCTCTAGAAAGCGGAATTGAACCACATCTTCGTAGACCTTAATGTTTGAGATACGGTCAGTCAGAGGGGTATCCAAAACAATTCGTAGGCAATTTCTCGGGAAAACAACCAGCAAATCCTCCTCCATCTTTCGGAGCACCAACACTTCAGAAACAAACTTGACCACTGTCGTCTTAGCTTCCAAAATTCTAATCTGCAGACTTAATTTACTATCCTTCCAAAAATTTTCAACTGTAAAAAAAATAATAATAATAATAAACACCCTTGCCCTGGCTATTCTACTTTTAACATCTTCCTGCACGCATCGTCTTTACAAATTATGGTGCAATCAAAGTTTTCCTAAGGGTGCAATCAAAGTTTTCCTAAGGGTGCAATCGAAGTTTTCCTAAAATCGCTAGGTACTTCCTTATCCATTATTAACTCTCCAAAGATATTTCACAAACCTTAAAGTTACTAATTCATTAATAAAAAAATTGTTTTCATTATTATTGTAAAAACGGATTCGATTTCTAAGGGTAAGTAGGGCGGCAAAATTGAAATAGCCTACTGGCGGCAGATACTTAAATCCGCCACTGATAAGAGCATTGAATTAAATTTATTCATTTTGTTTATTACCTGTTTTTAATTTTATTACATTTTATCAATTGAAAGCAGCATGTAATTGAACTCCTTTTCCAACACTTTTGTTGAATAAAGACAGTCTGTAATTTGTCTGATATTTACATCAAAAAATGCACATGTTGACAATTAGCATCACAGTGTTTTAAGTTCAGAAATAATGCAGGAAAACATTTCTTCAGCTTTATGTCCTACAGAGGGCAAAGACTTTACAAATCTTTCACACGGTTCACCTGTTTCCAAAACGTATCTAATGACGAGAGTAATTTGGTCCACATGTGCTATGTCTGGCCCAGAATCGACTATTAAAGAAAAATATTTCGCTTTTTGTATATCGTCTTTAATTTGTTTTAAGACTTTATGACTTAAGAACATTTCGCCAATATGTAATTTCTTCATCAATCTGGACATACAGCAAATGATCAAGTTGGACATCTATGTTAGATCTTAGTTTCAAACTAAGAATACTCGATTTATGGTGTGAAGGGTTTTCATGTTGAGATACTTGGTATTCTGCATTTTTCCAGTCATTGAAACGTTCTTTCTCAAACTGAGTTTTATTTTCTAATGGACCGAATGCCAAACAAGGCCCACAAAAAACGGATTTTTTAGTTTCAGAATAAACCAGCCGATTTCGGTCATTAGCTTCATTCTTTTTCATTTTTCTTTGGAAAATATTCAATATGACGCTGATCAGTATATATTTTTTTTTACTTTCCGAGAAGTCACAAGACTTGTTTTGATTGAAGCCTTTTCCTAGCAATAATCTCTCTTACAGAATAATTGATTTCCCATAAGGCTGAATCTTTGTTGAGATTAATAATAACAGTTTTAGAAATTGACATTTGAGCTTATTCCTAGCACTTTTTGGCCTTCGGCTATAAACAAAAGTCAGCTGATTTTGAGTTTTTTTTTTTTTTTTTTTTTTTTTTTTTTTTTTTTTTTTGCCTGATTTTTCATCAAGAGTTGGTTCATAATGCCAAAAAAAAAATCAATTAAAAAAAAAAACTTAAAAATACGAAAAAAAAATACTGAAAAATGGAAGAGAAAAATAAGAAAACTATGAATGTTTATTTACCAAAAAAAAGATTCCATGAAAATGTTGTTTTAAATTTGAGAGCCGTGTTCAAGAATCTAAGAACCTAGTTGCACCACCGTTTTTTGAGAATTATGGTCCAAAAATGTGAGAACGATTTGTTACTCGAATGAAAGTTGTGTACCACGTTCATCGCCCGGTAAAATACTAAGAATGAAAATGAAACCTGACTACTTGAACAGGTTAAGCAGAAACTTACACAACCATATACATCTTTAAAACTCGGGAAAATTGGGCTTACAATTTTTAATGAAAAAAAAGCTCAGATGCGGTAACGCAGTTTTTAATAGTAAAGGGCACCGAAATTTCAAATAAAGAAACGTGAAGTAAAAACCAGCGTGAGCTAATATTGTACAGAGTTACAAGAAAGACATGGGAAATAGTGAAAAAGTTTGCGACACTTCGGATGACAAAAGATTTATTTTGTGAGGAAGAATTAGTGACACTACTAAAAGGATTTAAAACTATAAGGATTCAGGTGCTGATACCGTGGTCAATGAGTTTTTAAATATGGTGGCTGTGAAGTTAGGGATAAATTGCTGAATATTATGAATACGATATTTGAAAAAAGGAAGTACCTAGCGATTTTAGGAAAACTTTGATTGCACCCCTCTACAAGAGAGGTAATAAGAATGAGTGTGGTAATTATAAAGGCATTGGCTTGGTTTCTGGAGGAAGCAAATTACTTAACATGATGATTCTTTTTAGACTTAAAGATGCTGTAGATAAAGTTTTAAGGGAAGAACAGTCTGGTTTTAGGAAGGGGATAAGATGCGTCGACTAAATTTTCTTTCTTAGATTAATAATTGAAAAGTGTCTGAGTCATCAAACCTCTTTAGTCCTCAGTTTTACAGATTATGAGTAAGCTTTTGATTCATCTGATAGGAGAACTTTTGCGAAGGTCCTATCCTTGTATGGTATACTCAGAAAAATACATTAAAGTGATTAATGCTATGTACGATAATAAAATTTCTGCGGCTAAGGCAAGAAATGAGGCTAGTAGCTGGTTCCTAATTAAATCAGAAACTAAGCAGGGTTACGTTCTATCTCCATTTATATGGATCGTTTTGATGGACCTTGTCCTAAGGAGCACAGCGAAGGCAATGGGAGAACACGGAATCAATTAGGAAAGTTAAAACTCTCCTTGGCTTAGATTATAGTGATGGTTTAAGCATCCTAGACGAAAATAATAGCAAAAGGAAAGAATTTCTGGAGGTTTTTACCACGTTTTTAGCGTTCAGAGTGTAAAAATAAGTAAAAAAAAAGTCGCTAAGACTAGGATTAAGTGAAGGTGAAGAGGTTATGCTGGGTAACGAGAAGATCGATCAAGTGGACAGCTTCTCTCGCATAGCTAGTATTATTTGTAAAGACGGTGCATGCAGTGAAAATTTTAAAAGTAGAATAACCAGGGCCAGGGTGTTTTTTTGTTTTTTTACAGTTGACAATTTTTTGAAGAATAGGAAGTTAAGTCTGCAAATTTAGTCTGCAGATTAGAATTTTGGAAGCTAAGGTGACGACAGTGGTCAAGTATGATTCTGAAGCGTGGGTACTCCGAAAGATGAAGGAGGATTTGCTGGTTGTTTTCCAAAGAAATTGCCAACGTGTTGTTTTGGGTACCGACTGGCCGTATCTCAACCATTAAGCTCTACGAAAAATGTGGTTCAATTCCGCTTTCTAGAGCTATAATAAGAGAAAGGTTGAGATGGCTAGGTCACATTCTGCGCATGAAAAATGACAGATTGCAAAAGATCGTCCTCGTCGGCCAACCATCTAGGACCAAACGAAAGACAGGTCATCCCCAAATGGGGTGCAGGATGTCGTAAGACATATGGAAAGATTTAATGAAAATGGGAACTTCTTAGGAGGGTGTAAACAGGAAAGCTTTGAATCGATTGGAAATGGAGGAGGAGCTTGCGCTGCTCTGTTGGCCTCAGGCTACAGGCGGCTGCAGTGAGAAGCAGTAGTAGTAGTAGTAGCATGTAGAAAAATTAATAAGAGGCAAATAATGGCAGAAGCTTTTTAAATGAGCCATTAAAAACCTCTGCAGTCCTGCAGAGAGCTACAATATTATACTCTTGTGCTGTCTAGCTGCATTTTCCAGATCTTCGGCAATTCAAAAACACTTAACTAGAGGTTTATAAACTCCCTTTTGTATACCCCCCCCCCTCACAGCCTCCTTAGTAAGTGAAAACTAAAACACGCTTTTTGAAAAAAAAAACCGCCAAACGAAAAACAAACTGTTATTTACTTACTTCCATATCATAGGCAGCGCAATAGCGCTGCCAAAGTAAAGAGAGATGTGGACACAATGTATTAGTTATTTATTTTTGTTCTTTAATTTTATACCAGGGCACCTCGTATAGAAGGAGTTGTCATAGAAACTTCGAAAGGATCATTCGATCGGAAATTGAAAGGGCTAGGGCCCTTCTTAATAGTCGGAAGTGATTGGAGGGCGACCAGGCCCCAACGCCCGTCATATCCTCAAACACATCCAATCAAAATTTTGAGATAGCCATTTTGTTCAACGTAGTTGAAAGGTCCGGAAATTACTTCTTTGAGGATGACAACCCCTCCGCAGCCCTCAGTGCAAGGGTTGTAAATTACGCCCTGGGGGCATATAAGGTTTTTACAGAAAGGTTGGTCGTATAAACTTCGAAAGGGGCTCATTTTATTGCAAATTGAAAATCCTAGTGCCCCTCTTAATAGTTGAGAGTGATTGGAGGGCAAAATGCCCCCCCGCCCATCATTTCCCAACACATCTAATTACAATTTTGAAATGTCCGTTTTGTCCAGCGTAGTTGGAAGGTCCAGTAATTGTGTCTCTGAGGATGACAACCCCCAACAGCCCTCAGGGCTAGGGTTGTGAGTTATGCCCCGGGGGCATATAAGCTTTTACTGAAAGCCAGTGGTCGTAGAAACTACGGAGGGGGCTCACTGAATTTTAAATTAGAAGTTCTAATGGTGTTTTTTGAGAGTCAGAGTGATCGAAAGGCAAATAGCCCCCCCCCCCCACTAACGTCCTCTTTTTCTCAAATGAATCTGATAGAAATTTTGAGATGGAAATTTTATTCAAAATAGTCTCAAGATCATATATCGAGGCCTTCGGGTTGAAAAAAACCTCAGAACCTGGGGGCAAGGGTTGTAAGTTTAGCAACGAGGGCATATAATGTTTTTAAGAGTCAAAAGTGATTTGATCCATCATATTATCAAAAGGGTGTATCTGCAAAGTTTCAAGAGCAGCTAAGTGTATTCAGTTGAAGCTTTCAGAGAATGCCGAGGAGGTTGTTGGACTAAATCAAAGGACACTACATACATTAGGTTCTTAAACGTTGAATCTATAATATTTCAGGAACAGCTAATGGTATTAAATTGAATTTTCTAGGGAGTGTTAAGAGGATATTGAGCTTAGCGACAAGGCACTATGTGCATCCAGTGTCAAAAGGGCATATATGTACACATCTATGTTGAGCTCAGGGACAACTAAAGGCACGAAGTTGAAACTTACACAGAATGCTAAGGGGGATGTTCAACTAATCAAAAGGTCACTATGTGTATCCTGGCTGTCAAACAGGCATATCTGCAATATCCTTGAAACAGTTAAGGGTATGAAGTTGACTTTCGGGGAATGTTGAGGGTAGTAGTATCCATGTATAAGGTCCGAATTACACAAGGAAATACACAAGAATATACAATGCAGTTTGACAAGCACATTGCGAAAAGCGACCAATCC
>NC_142795.1:71779942-71860715 GCF_049724085.1 Artemia sp. Qi Xiang Cuo | reverse complement strand
GGACAATCATTGGGCTATGAATATCGATCAGGTGTTGATACTGAATGTGAGTTGACTACAGCAGTGACCCAGGAGTATCATCTAGTTGGAAAATTAAATCATGAGATATTCAATATATCCCAATGGCTACCCCCCAATGTCAAGATTGACATAAAGTTGCAGATGGCCCCATCGAATTTCATTTTGAGAAAAACACTTCCTGCAGCACCCGATGCAAATGTTATTATCACATCGGCAATTCTCCACGTCCGAAAACAACAGGTTATGAGCTCTGTTGCATTGGCAGTGGAAAAGCTGAGAGCCAATGGTAACAGCATTAAACTTCTTGTCCCCCATCACTCTCTCTTGTCCCCATCACTTCACTCTTGTCATATCTCTTTGTATAGTCAATGATACTATTCTCATTCATTCTATAGAATTCACATGTTTCAATTTACCTATTTGAAGCAATTTCATGAACAGTATCCTCATGTGTCGAATCACACTTCGTCACAGATAAATAAAAATCAGTGAGCTTATAATCATAAGTCCCAATGTCTTCAGAACAATGGCGTATAAACCATATTCTTCTGTTGTCCCAACAGTTGAATCGCCGACCCGGTTCCTCCTCCCAGAACAATCTAAAACCACGACGATAACAATATCGTAGCAATAAACTAAAATCACGCTTAAGATTATTTCCAATCATACCCGGATATGTATTCTCCCCCTACTTACATTTATCAGTGTGACAATTTGAGCGTATGTGGCTTCTAAGATGAGAGACACATACCTCTTCAAGACTGGAACTAAAACTTTTTATTTGTACAGTATACTCTCTATGTTATTTGCACGGGTTGCATAATCTACACTTTTCATCATGCTCATCAATCATTGTGCAATTCTCACACGATGACCAGCTGCCCTGTGTGTACATACATAACGGACATGTGTGGAACATTTTGTCATGTGTTGACACTCACTGCCACAATGAAACTGAGCTAGCAGCAAAAAAAATTGTCTGGGATAGAGAGAGAGAGAGAGAGGAGTAAAGCATCCTCGAACACCCTCTTTCTCATGAAAAAAAAAGTCCTAAATTACAAAACTAATGTTTAAAATCATATCCACAATATCATTTTGCTTTGTTTTGATCAATATATCAATAAATTGTGTAAATGCATTTGGACTACGACGTAGAAGCTTCAAACAATAGTCTAATGATGGAGAATCAGTTTTCATTATATCAACAAGAAGACCTAGACAAAACATCTTACTTTGAATTGATAGATCCAGAAAATTTTTATCGACAATCATAAGTTTATCCATAAGAACTAAATTCCTCGTGACTTAGTCTTTCTTGAATCTATCTATTTTTTAGAGTCATAACTATCTCAAAATCAACATTATACTTACCAGAATTTTTTTTTCTACTCTAAAAAATACACGGTAGTCTACTGTAGAAAAAAAATACCATTGATTTAGAAAAATATTTATTGAACATAATTACAATAATAATATTCACTGATGAAGTTTGTTCTCATCAATATGTTTTGAAAGTACATCTAATGCCGACCAAAGTTTAGTTATATGGAGAATATTCACTTTTCTAGCAAAACATAGCTGCTCCTCCTGTTTAAATTTGCTTAATGATATCACGTATCTGGCATACATAGTGTCCCATTCAAGACATAGTCTACAACCAGCGGTTATTTTCACAGCCACATTGGTTACTCGTATATCGTTGCTACTGTTGTCAGCTCCATCATTAATCTCCAATAATTTTAATGCACCGCTCATTTTTCTCTACTAATTCCCTCTCAAATAAACTATTCTCTTTGAATTCAATTCTCTTACTAATATAAATTGGAAAGAAAACTATTCCTAACAACAAAAGTACGAAGAACAAAAGGGAAATCTTTTTGTAAGACAGTGGAGATAATTTGAATGAATATTTCGGCCCTATTTCCAAGGGCCGTCCTCAGCAAGACAAAAATATATAAAAGAAAAAAGACTCACAACAACATGCGACCAATAAAACCAAAACAGTGGAAATTTTTTCAAAACAATCCTAGCATCATTACTTCAGCGAAGTTCAACCAGGACTGATAAAAAGTAAGGTAAAACAAGACGATTCAATGAAATGAAAGAAAATAAATTAAAAACATGTTCTTATTGCTAATCCAGCCTTTTTTGGCAGCTAACCTCAAATGTCTTTTTGTAACCGGTTCTGTGTTAATGTCTATCTGTTTTTTAAAATATTTTGTAAGATCATTTTTTATTTAATTTGCGTATAGAGCATTTAGTGTATATTCCCCCATGTCCCTATTTAAGGAAATAGTATTATTAATCTTAAGTTTGATTTCAATTGATTCTCGGACTACCTGCTTTATGCCTAGGTCATTGCTAATAAGGGCGGATTCATCAAAAAGTATATTGTGGTTAGGATTTTCAAAAATATGGCTGCCTAATGCAGAATCAGATGAAACAGTGGAAATATTAGAATTTAAAGCTTTGACAATATCATCTTTATGCTGTTGTATGCGCTTTTCTAAATTCTGGCGTGTTCTACCTATATAGTATTTGCCACAATCGCATGGTATTTGATAGACCCCTCTTTGGCGAGTAACTGGGGTTTTATCTTTTCCAGAATTTAGAAAATTTATGATTCTAAAATTATTTGTGAATACTATATACAGATTATTTTTTGTGCAAACTTTTTTAAGATTTGTAGTGATTTTTGGGATACAGGCGAGTTAGATTATATTTAAGGGATTGTCAGACATCTCACTTGGTAAACTACCATTAATTTTACGGGAATGTCTTTTCAGTCTACAATTAATTACACTATTAATAAATAACATAGGATACCCATTTCCAAAAAGTATGTCCTTGATAAATTTTAATTCTGCTGTGATGTGGGAATCAGAACAAATATTTAGGGCGCAATCGACGAGGGATATTACGACTGCTCTTTTAACTTGGGGGGGGGGTTTGATGTAAAATTCAAAGGTCTATCATTTTGTGTTGGTTTTATATAAATAGTAAAATTCAGTTTATAAAAACTACGAAAAACCAACACATCTATGACTGGGATTTAATTTGTAATTTCGATTTATAAAGTAAACTGTAAATTTCTATCGTATGTATTAAGGTGATCTAAAAAACCCTTAAGCTCATTTTCCCCATAGTTCCAGAGTGAAATTACATCATCCATGTACCGTCCCCAAAAAATATGTTTCAAAAAATACGAATCTAAAGCCCAATTTTCAATATGTTCCACATAAATATTCGCCAGTAACCCGGAGAGGGGAGCGCCCATCGCTAAGCCCTTAATTTGCTGGTAAAAAGAATTACGGAATTGGAAATGCATTGAGTATTTGTTACAGAGTTTAACCAAGGTCATTAAAACATCACAATCTAGTCCTGTAGCTGAAGCTTCTATTAAGTGACATTTTTCATTGATTTTATTTTCTAATAAATTGTAAGATGATATGACATCAATGTGTTTATAAATTGAAACAATGTCAAAGCTCCTTATAAGAGTATTTTCGGATATATTTACGCTTTTGAGGTTTTAAAACAAATCTACAGAATTACATATACCTGATTTTTTAGAGTAAAGCAAAGGTTTAAAGTCTGTACATAACCATTTCCCAATATTGGATGTGGGGGCTTTCGTACAAGCTAATATGGACCTTAAAGGACTGCCTTGCTTATGTAATTTTGGTAGACCATAAAACTTTGGGCAAAAGCTACCACGGGGGAAAAATTTATTGTATAGCTGCGGAGTAATTTTACCATTTTGTTTTAAACTTTTTAATTCATTTATAATTTTGTTTGTAAATTGATCAGTATGATCCTGGGTTGTAGTTCTATATGTTGTCTCGTCATTCAAATGAGAATAAATTTTTGTATCGTAATCTGTCGTATCCATGACAACCAGAGAATTGCTTTTATCTGCTTTAGTTATAATAATGGATGAATCGCTAAAACTTCGTCGCTAAAACTATTCCTTTTATTCAAATCCCAATCATCAATCAAGTTATACTCACTCTCTTTGAAAAGGGGTAGAGGCGTACCCAAATAACGTAAAGATTCCTATAGCTTCAAGCAAATAACACCGGAAGGAACATAAAAGGCCTCAAATAGCACAGGAAGGAACGTAAAGGCCCAGAAACTTATAGTTGACCCAGAAACTTGTCTGCTTGGCCCAGAAACTTGTCTGGTTGGCCCAGAAACTTGTCTGGTTGGCCCGGAAACATGCCTGGTTGGCCCGGAAACCTGTCTGGTAGGTTTTGTATAATTCCATATTCAATTGACATCAATAGCAATAATCAGTCTGGTAATCAACCATGGAAAGCTGCCAGGGAACATAAAGGTCCAGAATTCAATATGTACATACTACTGTTAGTCGCTATCCAATCACTTTC
Organism: Artemia sp. Qi Xiang Cuo; assembly: GCF_049724085.1. Taxonomy (NCBI): domain Eukaryota; kingdom Metazoa; phylum Arthropoda; class Branchiopoda; order Anostraca; family Artemiidae; genus Artemia; species Artemia sp. Qi Xiang Cuo. Next base: position 71,856,306 of record NC_142795.1, on the reverse strand, counting down.
AACTATTAAAAAAGGCTATATCCCTGTCAATTTCCAATTGAATGAGCTCTTTTGAAGTTTCTACGACAACACTTTCAATAAAAACTTTATATGCCCCCAGGGTATAACTTACAACCCGTGCCCTGAGGGCGGTTGGGGAAGGAGTTGTCATCCTCAAAGACCTAAGTACAAGAAATCTCATCTACCTCGAGCGAAATGTCTATCTCAAAGTTTTGATTGGATGTGTTTGGAGAAAATGTGGGCGTGAAAGGGGGCTTAGCTGCCCTCAAATAACTTTCGACTATTAAAAATGGTACTATCCCTTTGAATTTTAAATCCAATGAGCCCTTTTTCATGTTTCTACGACAAAGATTTTAATGCAAACCTTATATGCCCCCAGGGCATAATTTATAGTCCTTGCCCTGAGGGTTGTGGGGGAGTGTCCTCCTCAAAAATATATTTTCTATCTGGAAATCAACTACGCTGAACAAAATCGCTATCTCAAAATTTTTATTGGATGTGTTTTGGGGACGCATGGGCAGGGGGGGGGGGCTAGGTGCCCTCCAATCACTTTCGACTGTTAAAAAGGGCACTAGCCCTTTGAATTTCCATTCGAATGAGCTTTTTTTGAAGTTTCTACGACAGCGCCTTCTTTAAAAACCTTGTAGCCCCCAGAGCATAACGTAAAACGCTTGGCCTGAGGGCTGTGGGGGAGTGTCCTCCTCAAAAATATATTTTCTGTCTGGAAATCAACTACGCTGAACAAAATGGCTATCTCAAAATTTTGATTTGATGTATTTGTGGGAATGATGGGCGTGGGGGGGGGGGGGGCTAGTTGCTCTCCAATCACTTTAGACTATTAAAAAGGTACTAGAACTCAGGGCCGTATCCAGGATTTTTGTTCAGGGGGGGTTTTACTAATTTTTGACTTTTTTTTGGGGGGTTTACTAATTTTTGAGTCAGTTTTCGACTAATTTTACTGATTTTTACCTAGGTTTTATTAATTTTCGACTTATTTTCGAGTCGGTCAAAAATTTGGGGGGGGGGGGGTTTCAAACCGGGTAAACCCCCCCCCCCCCTGGATACGGCCTTGCTAGAACTCTCAATTTCCAATCGAATGAGCCTCTTTTGAAGTTTCTACGACGACTACTTCCATATGAAGTGCCCAGTTCTAAAGAAAAAAAAAAATAATAGTACATTCTGCCAACATCGTTCTTATATGCCCTCAGGGCATAACTTAAAACCCTTGCCCCAAGGGTTGTGGGGGAGTGTCCTCCTCAAAAAAATATTTTCTATCTGGAAATCAACTACGCTGAACAAAATGGGTATCTCAAAATTTTGATTGGATGTGTTTGGGGAAATGATGGGCGTGGGGGGGGCTAGTTACCCTCCAATCACTGTTGAGTATTAAAAAGGGCACTAGCCCTTCGAATTTCCAATCGAATGAGCCTTTTTTGAAGTTTTTACGACAACGCCTTCTATAAAAACCTTATATGCCCCCAGGGCATAACTTAAAACCCTTGCCCTGAGGGCAGTGGGGGAGTGTCCTCATCAAAACCATATTTTCTATCTGGAAATCAACTACGCTGACAAAAATGGCTATCTCAAAATTTTGATTGGATGTGTTTGGGGAAATGATGGGCGTGGGGGAGGGGGGCTAGTTGCCTTCCAATCACTTTTGACTATTAAAAAGTGCACTAGCCCCTTGAATTTCCCATTGAATGAACCCTTTTTGAAGTTTCTACGACAACGCCTTATATAAAAACCTTATATGCCCCCAGGGCATAACTTAAAACCCTTGCCCTGTGGGTTGTGGGGGAGTGTCCTTCTCAAAAACATATTTTCTACAAAATGGCTATCTAAAAATTTTGATTGGATTTGTTTGGGGGAATGATGGGCGTGGGAGGGGGCTTCTACGACAACGCCTTCTATAAAAACCTTATATGCCCACAGGGCATAACTTAAAACGATGGGAAATGATGGGCGTGGGGGGACTAGTTGCACTCCAATAAGTGTTGAATACTAAACAGGGTACTAGCCCTTTGAATTTCCAATCGAATGGGCGTTTTTTGTAGTTTCTACGACGACCCCTTCTATAAAAACCTTATATGACCCCAGGGCATAACTTAAAACCTTTGCCCTGAGGGTTGTGGGGGAGTGTCCTCCTCGAAAACACATTTTCTATCTGGAAATCAACTACGCTGAACAAAATAGCTATCTCGAAATTTTGATTGGATGTCTTTGGGGGAATGATGGGCGTTGGGGGGGGGGCGGCTAATTGCCTTCCAATCACTTTCGACTAGGTACTAGAAAAAAGGTACTAGAACTCTCGATTTCAAATCGAATGAGCCCCTTTTGAAGTCTCTTCAACGACCCGTTCCATATGAAGTGCCCTGCTCTAAAGTAAAAAATAATATATGGTACATTCTGCGAACATTGTTCTTATATGCCCTCAGGGCATAACTTAAAAACTTTGCCCCGAGGGTTCTGGGGGAGTGTCTTCCTCAAAAAGATATTTTCTATCTAGAAATCAACTCCGCTGAACAAAATGGCTATCTCAAAATTTTGATTGGATGTGTTTGGGGGAAGGATGGGCGTGGAGGGGGGGGAACTCGTTGCCCTCCAATCACTTTCGACTATTAAAAAGGGTACTAGCCCTTCGAATTTCCAGTCGAAAGAGCCTGTTTTGACGTTTCTACGACAACGCCTTCTATAAAAACCTAATATGCCCTCAGGGCATAACTTAAAACCCTTGCCCATAGGGTTGTGGGGGAGTGTCTTGCTGAAAAAGATATTTTCTATCTGGAAATCAACTGCGCTTAACAAAATGGCTATCTCAAAATTTTGATTGGATGTGTTTGGGGGAATGATGGGCGTGGAGGGGGCTAGTTGACCTCCAATCCCTTTCGACTATTAAAAAGGGCAATAGCCACCCCAATGTCCAATTGAATGAGCCCGTTTCGAAGTTTCTACGACAACTCCTTCGATACGAAGTGCCTGTCGAAGAAGAAGATGAAAAAAAAGCCACATCGTTCTTTACTTAGGCAGCGCTAGCGCGCTGCCTATGATTCGTTTTGATCTTTTGTAAAGAGCCTGACCTTCCCTCATACAGATGTTAAAACTTGAGTATTTAATTAACAACTTTAAAAAGCATTATGGAATCCTTATTATCTTTTTTGGACTTTTATTACTGTCCTTGATCAATCTTAGGATTTGCGAATAAGATGATCCACCAGCCTCTGAGGTTTTTGAAATGACTATTACACAAAACTAGCTAAGCGACAATTTTTGTGGCTTAGTCATTGTGGCAACCAGCTATTAAGTAGTTCGTGGCAACGAACTGTAAGTACGGAGCGACTCGGTTCCATAGTAACCGGAACTCTGAAAAACACATTTTGATAACAGCAGATACGTCAAAAGAATTGAATTTTTTTTAGGGGTGATTGCTTCGAAACAATGACCATCGAAGACCGAGAGAGGGCAGATTTGATCGGAAATCAAAAGTTCTAGTGCCTTTTTTTAAGTGGCCAAAAAGTTGAAGGGCAAATAGCCCCCCTCCCACGAACCCTTTTTCCCCAAAGACATCCGATCAAAATTTTAGGATAGCGATTTGATTCAACATAGTCGAAAGGGCACATAACTATGCCTTTAGGTATGACATGACCCTCATAGTCCCTGGGGAAAGGGCTGTAAACTATGCAATTTGCCCATGGTTCACAGTGTTTGTTATTGGGAAATAAACCCAATTTTTGTGGGGAGGTATTTTCTGCCGGGGAGGGGATTTTCCGCGGGGAGAATTTTCCATGAGAAGGAAAGTCTCCGGGAGGAATTTTCGAGGGGATATTTACAAGGAATGGATTTCCTGGTATGATTTGAAAAATGGTAAGAAATCAAATAAAAAAACAAGTTTTTTCAACCGATTGTAAGGAGTAACATTAAAACTTAAAACGAACAGAAATTAATCCGTATATGACGGTGGGGGAGGCTGTCCCTTTTCATCCTTGGCTCTTTACGCTAAAGTTTGACTTTTTTTCGCAATTCTTTAAGAAAGACTGTTCAAACACAATGTGAAGTATTTTTAAAGAACTTCAAAGACTTTAGCGTAAAGAGCGAAGGTTGAGAAAGGGACACCCTCCCCCCTCATATAAGGCAATAGTTTCTGTTCGTTTTAACTTTTAAGGTTGCTCCTTACTTTCAGTTCAAAAAACTTGTTTTTTTTGTATTTAATAGCAGTAAAGAACTGGTTTCACTTTGAACCCTTACAAAAAATGGTTTAACAGCGTGTTTCCCTTCCGGCAATGGACTGGAAGCCTTTTTTCTGGAATTTTGTTCCAAATTGCACCTAATAATTGGAGAAAGTATTCTGATAAAGTTTCCTAGATCCCGTCTATAATTTTCATGATGATGGCAGTATTTTTGAGCCATGCTGTGACAGGTCACTGTTGTCACCAACTCTGGTAGGGATCATGTTACAAATTTCGCAGGAGAGGGGAAAACGTAAACTAGCCAAATACTGAAACAGTTTTCATGGAAAGACACTGCCTAATTGAGCGAGGGAACTTTGCTGAAAAATGACAGCTTAACATCCTTAGAGCTTGATTTCGCAGACATACAAGTGCAGCTGTCAAAGTGAACGGCTTTTTTTAATTGCATATTTATATAATTTTTGGAATAAGTACAAACTGGACTGAGTAAGATATAATTTGATTCCTCGAAACACAGTATTTTGTTTTAACTTCTTCCATATTGTTACCTTCAATTGCAATAATGACCCTCCCAATTTCACCAGATTGGTAGCAAAGCAAGTTTTAACTGTTTGGAAGTTGCGATGTGGTTGAGGCAATGAGAAAAAACAGGTACTGTCCTATGCTCCAGTGTTAAAAAGTATGCTTTAATATATTTATTGTTATTTCCTAGCCAGTCACATTATTCCATATCTGAATGTAAGAAAGGTAGGCCAGATACAACCACCCGTTTTTACCCTTAGTTGTATTTACCTGTCGTTGCTAACTTAAATTTGAGGTGTTTCTATTGCATGAAATACTACGCCAGTACAAAAGGCTTTTGAATAACCAATATTTTTTTAACAGTAAACTCTTATTTTCTGCATGTAAGGTTATAAGATATATTTTCAGGCTAGAAAAATTTTAATTTGAGCGAAGACCAATTTAACAAGCCATAGTCTTTAAAGAAATATCGTGAAACTCTTTTTCCTGGCAAATTTTCTAGCCTTAAAGTGTTTATTATGATATTTTTATTTTGATATATTCCTCTTTCTTTTTTTTAAATGTAGGCTAACTTTTCTGAATTTCAGTAATTTGCATGCAGGGAGGGGGCATTCGTTAGTCGTTGAATATAAGGCACGACCAGCCTTATTGTAGTTTTACTTGTAGGTTTAGACAAAATGGACAAGTGCAAAAACTTTAATAACAGAGCTAGTCATTAGCAATGGCTAAGGCAAATTTTCATCTTATTGGGGCTGTAAGGATTCATAATTATCTATGTTCTAAGATGAGTCGAATTTCTCTTCGGCAGCAAGATTTCACATCGCCTGATGAAAAAACAAAGTCTTCATATAGACTAGTATCCGGGTCAATTTTTCAGAGTTGAAAAATTTAATGTCAAAGTTTTTGCGTCCGGCAAAGTTTGTGCATAAATAAGTAAACGTTCTCTGTTCATACAGAGAACTCATACAACGTGTGAGATCTACAAATCTGTTCACACAACGTTCTCTGTTCATACAGAAACGTTCTCTGTTCTGCTAACAACTCATAGCAGCACCAAGCTGTCTGATGACAGCACAGTTGTACACGGTCAATGTCTAGCCCAACTTGATTTTAAATTCTTCTTTAGACGGTCGACTGAAAGGATTCTTTTAGTTACAAGAACTTTCCTCAAAGACCAGCGATTATGGCTTTCAATTAGAAATACTGGCGGGAATTCAAATAACGATAAATTCACACTGTCAAGAGACAAAAAAAATTATAGTTATTTCAAATGAAATATAAATTTCCCTGTCAATATTTACCATGAAACACAAAATAATATTTAATAAACTATTTAAATGTTGACAAAAGGAGTAAATTTTCATGATAAGCCTGACACTCAATAGGATCAGTTCCGAAACTTATGTAGTTTTATGTAAATAAGCAAAACTATTAAACAAGCCGATTCTGCTTTCCCCATAAAGTGATGGAAATAATTTGCTTTTGTTTTAAGATTTTCTTTAGTCGGATTATTGTGTCAGATAGATGCAGCGGGCTGCCTTAATATCGATTCTATGAATAATGAAAAAAGTCAGGATTTTTATATTCAATGTTAACCATACAAGGTCGTAACCAGGATTTTTTTCGGAGGAGGTTTTACTCAAAAAAAATTGTGGGGGGGAGTTACACAAAAAAACAACTCAAAAAACGCATTCAAAATTTGTTTATATCCGTTTTTGTTACGTTTTTACGAGTCAAACAAACATTTGGGGGGGGGGGTCAAACCGGGTACCCCCCCTGGATACGGCCCTGTAACCATCTTTGCTAATAGTCTTCTTCTCTTTATTTTTTTTTTCCTATTTTAACCGCGCAGAGGTCAATTTCACTATGCCCATAGAAATAAGGAGAAAAAAATATTGATTGTTGGCTTTGATCTTACTGCCCTTGGTAAAAAAAAAAAAAAATTATAAAAAAAGAAATGTACTTGAGTATGGAGAATATTCTTAAGTGAACTTTAGAGTGCATTTAGTCCAAATTGCCTTTAGAAAATTGTTAAGTAGACAATAGGCCTTTTTTCTGTATTAAGCCTGATTTTTAGGGAATATCATTGTGCGGTATAAAATTGGGAGTCATTGAAGTTCTTTGATGTAAAAAGGTTTCTTTGAGAATAATGTTTAACGAACTTAACCTAAATTTTAGGTGCTGTAGTTCAACCACTGCCAACGTCGCATTTGATTTTCCGTGCTCCTTCAATTTCTGCAGGGAAATGTTGGATGGATGCATTGGAACTGTCGGTGAAGTGCTCTTCAATTTTGATTACAACTATGAGCGAAGACAAATCTATCAACTTGGACGAATCTGACATTGAAAATACTGTAACCGGGTTGGTATGGAACGAATCTGATGTCGAACGCCATTTTAAGGACCAAGGTAAAAAAAAATTAAATCCTACAAAGGCATGTTTCGGGAATTCGGTATACTAATTGATAGTATAGCTTAGGCATTATCAATAGTGGTATATATAAATACATAATCTACTACGACCTTCCCACAACAATTAACATTGTATACTGAGATGCCGTCGAATAGGCCTTTGTCATTACCAAAATGCATTTTCCTACAAATGAGCGGTGAGCAATTAAAAAAAAAGGTACAGTTTAAGAACCGCTGGTTTAGTCGTTGCCTTTGGTCTCATAGTAATTATATTTGATTCGATTAATCAAGGTTACAGAACTAGTAACTATTGGAACCTGGTAAAGAGCAAACCGAGGTCCATTGTAAACGAAGTTAAAAACGCATTTTCTAAGAAACTGTCATGTGAGAAACATTTCCCATTGAACACTGATTTAGAAATAAAAACTATTATTCAGGTTAAACGTTCACTAATAACAATTATGAGACTTTTTTTTTAGGAAATTTGGAAAAAAACCTACAGCCCCTTAAACATGACGTCAGGTCGAAATAAAAGCACTCCATTGGAATTGCCGTCGTTGAAAACCTTTAACTTTTTTAACGTTTACACGTTTACAGCCCTTTAACGGTTTAAAACCTTCAAACCTTTAACGTTTACAGCCCCTCATCTTGAAAAACAAGTAAATTCGGTTTGTTTCCATGGATAGCAGTGATGTGGCTTCCTTTTTTTCGTTTTTTGGTCCCACTTTTTTTTACCATTTTTATATTAGAGCAGGCTAGGAAGCAGAAAATTACAATATTGAAATTGCTATCGTTGGAAACTATTAAGTGAGGATTCACCTGTTTCTCATCATGGTTGTAGGAGTCCCAGCAATCTCGTAAGGAGTGAACCGCGGCCCATGGAGACTGTTTTTTTAAACGTGTTTTCGGAGAAATTGTTACGTGAAAAAAAATGACAATTCACATTGAATGAAAAATCGTAACCTTTATATGGATTCAACAGAACAATGGTGTCTACTTTATAAACAAATTCTGAGAATTTTGAAAAACCCTGAAACCCCTCGAACATGGAATCGAAATAAAAAATGGACCGTGTAAATTCGGCAATGAATAGATTTTTACAGTGCGGTAGTTGGTGGAAAAGACAAAAGAATTTCGTAGAAAAGCTTATATAGCCTTTGTGGACTTTAAGGGTGCCTTCGATTCGGTCGAACCTGAATCTATATGGCTTATAGTCCACTCCCTCGGACTGCCAGCCAAATATTGTCTATTCCTTGAAAAGCTATACAAGGAAACCGAGAGCTGCATACAAGTGAATTGGAAGCAAAGCACGTCATTCACCATCAAAACTGGTGTGCAACAAGGGTGGACTGTTGCCCCAGAATTGTTTATTTGTGTCCTAGACCACATCGTGACTCGAACAACCGATCAATTCTCTTTTAGCCTCCAGTTTGGAGATCGACTCCTGACCGACGTCGACTTCGCAGACGACCTTGTGCTCGTTACTCACTCCATACAAACGCTGATAGATGCTCTGAACGAAACGTATACTTATTGATGTTGATTTTGCTCTAATTTGGACTTGATTGTCGGATTATCGGATTGGATGTACTGTTTTGTCCTAGGGAACTGGATGGATGAGTAGGGTCTAGACCTTGTTTAAGTGCTCATTTATTTCAGTTAGGCCTACTAAAGTAGGAAGACAGTTTTTTTTTTTTTTTTTTTTTTTTTTTTTTTTTTTTTTTTTTTTTATAGCCAAGTAATTACCGTAATACATTATATAACTCATCCGTGAGCTCAGTCCTGCTCTACGTGGCTGATACATGCCCCCCTCCCAAATCCACCATCTTGAGTACGATAGACGGCTGCCAGACGAAACAACTCTGTCGAATCGAGGGGCTTCGATGGGACGGTTTTTTGAGTAATGAAAGGTTCCTTCTCCTTACTCACCAATTTCCATTCTCAATTCAAATTGCCCAGTGAGCTCTCAGATGGTTTGGGTATCTCCTTCGGTTGCCACCGACAGCCCTGCTAGGATCATATATGACTTTGACCCCACATCGCATGGTTCGTCGCGCCTGAGGGGTAGACCTCGGACCAGGTGTGGAAAAAGTTCCAAAGCTGCAAGTAGCAGAATTCAACAGAATTCCAAAAGCTGCCAAATCTCCCAACAAATTTCAAAATCTGCCAACAAATTTCACTAGGCCATAAAAACTGCCAAGTAGCATTGCTACTTTGCTACCCCACTTTTTTCCATGGTGGCCTCGGACCAAGTGGAAGGACAGCCTACAGAAGTTTTCCAACATGGCCGACATTGTTGATGACGAGGCCCCTCTCATAGCATCAGATTGGTCCACCTGGAGGAGTACAGTTGCTACGCACTCTATGCCACGCATCATGTGGCAAGAGCCTTAAGTGAAGTAAGTCAGGTCAAGTATTGGAGTCCACACGATGCGGCCATATTTGGGAATAAAACATGCCTCGATTTACTTCGACTCAAAAGACACTAACTTTAAAATTGTTAAATAGTGAAAATAGCTAATTCCCTTATTTTTAGACATAACTGAAATATATTACTTTGGTATAAGCCATTTTGGAGACCCTTGGTGTCAACCATTTGGAATTTTATTTGCACAAAGAGGATTTTTTTTTCTAAATAAAAGGTGAATTTAAAACCTAGAACCTATAAATGTTCATTCGCAACTCCAACCAAGATAAGATACTGGAGCTGTAGGGCCCTAGGCTAAGTTGAGACTAGCAGGAAACGACCAAATCTCTTGGGATTTTCAACTTGAGATTTTTTTCAAGATATGCTATAAGATTGATAAGAAAACTTCGAAGGCTCTTAGAAAATTTCGTTCTAAAAAACTTCTTTATGGATTTCTTTAAAAAAAAATCAAGTCAAAAATAGCGACAAATTGTATGGTTATCAACGTCAGTATAATCGCTAGATGTAATTTTTGTATTATGTGTTTATCCTTCATCAGAAGACAGTATTTTCTTTAATTTTCCATGCCACTTATTAGCGTTAAATTGAAATGGCTTAAAACTGTTTCTTTTTGACAGCCATAATGTTTGACCTTCCCATTTCATTGAAGTTTCTTTGTGTCTTTATGCTGTAGTTATTAGCTAAATTGTACAACTAACTTATTTCTTTTCATTGCTTCCTTGGATTACGGTAGGATCTGAGTTCAGTAGTGATGATTACAGCCCTTATCGAGTAGCTAGACCTCGTTTGAAAATAAGAACCAAACAACCTTACTTGACAGTACCAAAGATCAGGCGTGGCATTTCCCCTGCATTAATAAAATCCCTCTCTAGAGGACTAGAAACTTTTCAGGCTTTACGGCAAGGAGGAAAAAGCGAAAATTTAACAAGATTGGGGGACGGTTTACGATCCAGCATGAGTAGTACCCCTTTGGGTTATCTTACCGATTATACTTGTACTGGTAAGGCGGATTTATAGTTAATGAGTGAGACTACAATCGCTTTTAGAACACAGTTCCTCTTGTTCACTTGCTCTTTAGCTCCCTGTCTCTCTCTGTATTTTGCTCAAATTTCTCCGCACATATGGGGAGGAGAAAGGTCTCTTGACTGATCCGAAGGATCCCCAACAGGAAAATTTAGAAAAAGTTTTCAATGCAGTTTAGAGGCATGAAGATTGTATAGGGTCTACCATGGGTACTATCCTTTTGCATTTTCTTACTGATTACACCTGTACTGGTAAGGTGGATTTATAGTTAGTGAGTGAGACAACAATCACTTTTACAAAAACGGTTCCTCATATTCACCTGCTTTTTAGCTTCCTGCCCTTTTCTATATTTTGTACCGAATCCTTCACACATACGCAAAGGAGAGGGGTTGTTGATCGACCCAAAGCACCCTTAACAAGGAAGTTTAGAAAAAGTTTTTGGTGCAGTTTATAGTCATGAGGATTGTATACGGTCTACCATGGGTAGCATCCTTTTGGATTTTATTATACTAGCAGTGTGTTTTTATAGTTAGTAAGTCTGACTATAGCCGCGTTTTCAGGCTCAGCGGGTTCGAACACGGGTCGTTCTCATCTGGTTTCAAGTTTCTAGTTTTTCGTCTAGTTTCAGCGGGTTCGAAGGTCCAACCCCGTGTTTGATGCACTAGATGCACTGATGCACAACGCTTGATGCACTAGACGAAAACAACCCATCTTAAAAGACGGGTTGTTCACGGCTCAGCGGGTTCAAACTTGGGTTGTTCTCATCTAGTGCATCAAGCGTTGTGCATCAGTGTATCTAGTGCATCAAACACGGGGTTGAAACTTCGAAACCGCTGAAACTAGACCAAAAACTAGAAACTTGAAACTAGACGAGAACAACCGTGTTCGAACCCGCTGAGCCTGAAAACGCGGCTTATAATAGCATTGACAACACATATCTTCTTATGCAGTTGCTCATTTGATCCTTATGTTTTCTTTCCGCTTGCTTCTTGCGTTTGACTTATTACCTGAATTTTTTTCATGTTTTGCGTGTTAATCTTAGAGGCTGATACGAAATTACATCAGATATATCCATGATTTGTTGAATAAAGTTGAATAAAGGAAACACGAGAAAACATAAACAGCCTATAAATTTAAAAGAGCCCCGAGCTTACTTTGACAAGGTAGATATACATCGCATGAACACGACTTGTGGGGTGTGGATGAAAGCTTCCCTGAGTGTGTTGATTAGTGTTTGTCTACACTAATCTGTCTACACACATACACTACTGTCTACTTTATATACCAGCAATAGACCAGGTATTGAATGCATTGAAAGAATGGAAACAGATTATGGCTCTTCACCGGTAAAAATTCTGTTGTGGCACATTGTGGCACATTATCTCCTAAAGATACTAGCTATGATTTGTTGACAAGTGTGCCTACAGAAATTGTTTCAAGGAAGGGTAAACTCTAGGATATGGTTCTAGGGGTTAGGGAGATCCCAAGGTTCTTTTTGTAAGAAAAATGTCTTTTATTTTTAAATATAATATCTTATTTTGTACTTTTTATGTATCTGGTCTTTTATTACGATGATTAGTTACCCACTTTGCCCCCTTCCCATGCTCATCATTTTTCATTAAGTTTGTAATCCGTATCGTTAAAAATTAGGTAGTTATGTAATTCGTCTTTTGTAGTTCTTTGGGCTTGTTTTTCCCTATTGAATGGTATTTATCTAATAAGTTCTTACCTTCAGTTTTAATTATTTTACTACGTTAATATTGTAAACAATAAATAAAGTTTATCAAAAAATTTGCATAACCCAAAAAAATGGCAAGACGAATTCATCTTTTACTATCAGACTCGAAATATGTTCTGATTCCCAACACCTAGCTGTTTTACGAATGCAAGTTTATAAGGGGGGTATTAGGAGAAGGTGAAACTTATAGATGAGCAAACTTTATATATTTGAAATCTATTTCCCTTCCTGTCTATAATAAAAAACTTTGGCATGTAAATTTTCAGTTCAAACTTCACAGAGATGTTCATCTTGGAATAATTTAGCGTTTGCTATTCTTGAGCCACTATAAAAACCCACAAAGCTCATGTTATTCTTTACGCAAATACACCCACATGCAAATATTTGGCTAACATACAAAATTTAATCAGTGATATAGAGCCATTATTTCATAGTTTGTAGTAGTACCTATGGATACGACAAAACACATCAAAAACAAGCGGGTCGTGTTAGCGCTAGTCTCTCTCCTAATTCTCGTAGTATAGTATTAATAGCACTAAATATAAAAAGGACTAAGGTGTGTAAAGTTCCAACCCTTATGGAGGGTGTATCAGAGGGTTTAGACTCGGAAAGGCGAAGAAGGAAAAGACAATAAAGAAAAGAGAATTTCCGAGCTCAAAGCATAAAATTATCCATTGAGAGGAGTGAGGTGGACCGACCTCTCATCTCTTTTTGCCAGACATTTTGAAAGATGGAATCAATTTTTGTAACTCAGGTAACCAAGATTAGAATATTAGAAGCTGCAGTGATGACAGTGGTCAAATATGGCTCTGAAGCATGGACGCTCCGAAAAGCGGATGAAGATTTGCTAGATGTTTTCCAGAGAAATAGCCTGTGGATTCTTCTGGGGACCCGGCTGACTGACAGTGTTTCAAACATTAGGCAGTATGGAAACTGTCGTGCAATCCCAATTTCTAGTGCTATAATGAAAGAAAGGTTGAGATGGCTAGGGCACCTTGTGCAGATGAAGGATGACATATTGCCGAAGATTGTCCTTTTCGGCCAACTGTCTAGGGCTAAATGGAAAGCAGGTCGTCCTCGTCTAGGGTGAGAAGACTTCATAAAGAAAGATTTAAAGGAAATTGAAACTTCCTGGGAGAGTCTAAAAAGGGAGGCTTTGGATTGGGTGTAAAAACGGAGGCAATAGATAGGGATGGAGGAGGAGCGTGCGTAGTTGTGTTGGCCTCAGGCGTATTGGTGCTGCGGTGAGTTGTTAGTAGTAGTAGTAGTAACTAGAGTTTTTTTGTGTGACTTTGTTAGTTTTTGATTGCTTCACACCAGGAAATGCTGGTTAAATTAAAAAATCATGTTACTCTTCTAGAAACTATGAATTGACTGAAAAACTGGTCCTTGCAACACTTTGGCATAAACGAAGAGACTCAAAAGCTTATAAGTTGGCATCTATTCTATGGCTAACATGAATACAAAAAATTGATGATAATCGTAAAAATGGTAAGGCATGTAAAAACACTATGTGAAAGGCTATTGAAATCTATAAACTAATAATGTTCCAGCAGAAGCAGTGATAAATTGTCACGAAAATTTCGCTGCCGACCATTGCAGTTTGAGTTGCTTTGTCAAATAGTTTGTTGAAAAAGAAGTCGAAAAAGATCGATTATACGGGCAACTTAGCAGTTCTTTCTACACAACAGCATCATTTTCAAGCTTTATGGTAAATATAAAAAAATTCAAATCTAGATAAAGGTAATAGAAAATAAGAAAAAGGAAAACCATTACAAGGAAATGATGATAAAATGACAAGTACTTTTGAAAATCATTTTTTGACCTATTAAAAATTTTATTGGCTAGATCTCGATGAAGCCAGTCACAGTGAAGTAGACGGTATAAATGATGCCGAAAGTTTGTCTACCACAGCTGGTCCCGGTGATATTCCCTCCGAAACAGAAAGTGAAAAGGACGAAGGGGAAGGTTCTGCTGATGAAGTAGTTGAAACGGTATATATGGAACAGGAGGAAGGGTTTCTCGGAGTTGTAAGTTTTTTCCATTCTCCCTCTGCCTCTCTCTCTCTCTCTCTCTCTCTCTCTCTCTCTCTCTCTCTCTCTCTCTCTCTCTCTCTCTCTCTCTCTCTCTCTCTCTCTATGTTTTTCTCTCTCTGATGTTTACGTTAGTTTGGCTTTATTTAAACAAACAGCTAAACAATTCAATAATTTAAATCTGATATGGATATAAAAATAGTAATTATAAATGAAATAGATGCAAGGTTCACGCTTGACCCGTAAAGTATTCGGACAGTGTAAAGTTAGCAAACAATTCTTACTACATGATATGAAGAATAATTGTACCTAACATATTAAGCATGCAGACCCGCTATACTTTACCCCCCCCCCCCTAACGTGCAAATATATAGCCCAAATTTGTTTCTAAAGTATTATGTTTTTATCTTACTTTGGTATATTTCATTAGAATTGATCTAAAGAACATTAGGTAGGGCGTATAGCATACAAGTACCCAAAATATTGTGTGTACTAGGATTTTGTTTGGTTTTTTCTTTACAGTCAAGATCCTGCAATACCGCTGGAAATCGAGCTGGATCTCTCCACCACATCTGCGTATGAAAAAGAGAAAGTTAAGCTAAATTCTGACATAAGACCGTAAATTGCTATTTTTTCTTATTAAAATCTAAATAGTAAGCTTTTATTTATTACTTTAATATGAAAACCTTTTATTTAATATAAATAAGGTTTTTCAGGTTGGAAAAAAGAGGTTCTTAACTTTGATGTAAAAACCAAATCTAAAATATAGTCTGATATCTGATACCTCAAGATATGTATCACAATCCGACGTGAAACTGTTTTTTCTTCTTTTTTTTTGCAATGAAAATCTGGCTACCGAAGCAAATTTTGACTCCGGTACTAATACATAAATCCCCTGAACTTTAAGCCACATGACCCTCTATTTGAACTTTATTTACATGTTTTTCGATTCACTTTATGAGTTTTTGTATAAATATAGTTTACAGTTGTAATATACCTTATATACTACATATATTTCGACTACTGAGCTGTTCTCTCCTTTCTTGTCTGATATCTACCTCATTTTCACCGTTGCCAAGACTGTGTCTTTTCTTTTTCTTAAGTGCTTAAACTGTAGACCTATTAAACAGATGAATAAGCATGCCTTTTCAAAACTAGAACTTGTTCCATCTCCAGGCAAAAGAGATCGATAAATCAACCTGCACTGGGAAACGAAATTGTTCTTAGATGGAGTTGGATCATGAAAACAGATAAACTCTTCAAATTAGGCTTCACCGATTTTGTTTTACTGTTTACATAGAATTTATTCATATATTTGTTACCCATTCAAAAGACAAAATAAAGAAATATTATCATTCTATAAATGATTTTTTTTCTGAGGCTTAGAAAACAATTGTCTGCCTTACCTTCGAATCTTGCAACTCTGGACAAAGTGTGACTATAGACAACGATCCAACGTTAGCCCAACAATCTTGTATATATTAAATACAAAACAAGTTTTTTTTAACTGAAAGTAAGTAGCGACATTAAAGTTAAAACGAACAGAAATTATTCCCTATATGAAAGGGGCTGTCCCCTCCTCAACGCCTTGCTCTTTACGCTTAAGTTTTTTATTGTTTAAAACTATAGAGTTGTGAGAAAGTCAAACTTTAGCGTAAAGAGCGAGGTGTTGAGGAGGGGACAGCCCCTTTCATATACAGAATAATTTCTATTCGTTTTAAGTTTTAATGTCGCTACTTACTTTCAGTTAAAAAAAAAAAACTTGTTTTTTTTTATTTAATTTCAGAAAGTTTTTGAATTAATGCAGCTTTGATTTTGGCTCACCGTGCATGAATAATTAAAACGAAATTCGTATATTAATTATAATTTTTTTTGGCTAAATGACTTTCTCGAAATTTTGTTCTGAAGTAACTTACGAATTAACTTACGTAAGGAATTTCTATATTCGTATGTTTTTATTACGTATATTAGGGAGTTCGCCTCTAGTCAATACCTCACTCTTTACGCTAAAGTTCGAATTTTGTTCGAATCACAAACCCCTGAATCACAAAGGTCGGTTAATTAGAATAGAAAGCTCTTTTGAAAGTACTAAAAAAACTTTAGCGTAAAGAGTGAGGTATTGACTAAGGAGCGAACCCCCTTATATACGTAATCATTCTGTTCGTTTTAAGTTTTAATGTTGCTCCTTACTTTCGGTTGAAAAAAACTTTTTTTTTTATTTAATTTCTGATCTTTTTTTGCAAATAATGCTGCGAAATCTGGCACCCCCCTCATAGAAATGTCCCTTCCCCAAGGAAACATCCTCCATGGAAAGATTCTCCACCGTAACCCCTATCCCGACAATCCCCCCCACCAGAGAAAAATTCCTCCTGAAAACGCCTGTATACTTCCCAATAACCAATGCTATATGTAAACAATGGGCAAATTTTATAACTGGCAGCCCTTCCCCCAGGAACTGTGGGGGATTAAGTAATCCTCGAAGACATATTAACTAAAGTTTTGACTAAGCTGAACGAAATGGCTATCTCAAAATTTTGATTGGGTGACTTTGGGAAAAAATGAGCATGGGAGGGGGCCAAGCTGCCCACCAATTTTTTTGGTCACTTAAAAAGGGCACTAGAAATTTAAATTTCCGTCTGAATGAGCCCTGTCATAATATTCTAGGACTACTAAGTCGATACGATCACCCCTGTGGAAATAAGAAAATATACAAAAAAAGAAATAAACACGCATCCGTGATCTTTTGTCTGGCAAAAAGTAAAAAATTCCTCATTTTTGTAGATAGTAGCTTGATACCTCTACAGTTGGGTTCTCTGATGCTCTGAATCTGATGTTATGATTTCAATTTAGGTTCTATGACGTTTAAGAGGTTTTTCCCCCTTTTTTCAAAAATAAGGCAAATTTTCTCAGGCGCGTAACTTTTCATGGGTAAGACTAAACTTATATATTTAAAATCAGCATAAAAATGTGATTCCTTTGATGTATCTATTGGTATCAAAATTCCGTTTTTTAGAGTTTCGGTTACTATTGAGCCAGGTCGCTCCTTACTTACAGTTCGTTACCACGAACTGTTTGAAAGAAAGAAAAGAAGAAACTTCACACACCAGCACTATTGTGAAACTCTTGAAAGTAGAAATTGATGGGTACCGTCATTGCCGATTACAAAAATCGAATTTATCCTTTCAAATAACTGGCTGTTATTCTGCGCAGTGCGCAAGGGTAGCAGTTTAATATCTTTCAATATTAAAAGAGTCCTGATAATTAGAAGAATAAGACATCAAAACATGTCTTTTGAAATAAATATATTATTTATTTATTTCGAGCCCATCAAACCATACAAACAGCACACAAAGACGGAGCACAAGAGAATAAAAAAGAAACATCCAAACGTAAATCGAAACAAATAATAAAGATTATGTGTTACAACACTGAACAGCATTCACATATATATTAATTCAGACGTGACTATTTAACAAGGGGTTGTTACAGATGAAAGCCGATTTTACGGTTACTTTTCGAAATAAGTTTTGACAAAGCTATTTCTGGCTTGGCTATTTGTGGATTAATGCTGAGTATGTGTGCGTCACATTCTTACCAAATACATGTTGCTCTCTCATTTTATTTAGAGTAGTGACTGAACTGTCTTTCCGTAAAATCCAACTCACACGCCTGCCTAGCGTCAATATCCAGGCATAATTATTTTCAGCCAATTATATTTTTTTCCTCTTTAATAAACAATCCTGGTTGATGTCTAGCTAAACACACGTGTGAACTGGACTTTACAAGGACAAAAAGGAAGAAAATTGGAAAAATTGTTCTCAAGACAATGACTGAAACCAACAAAACCCAAACAAGATTAGCCAACACTGGCGATTAGCGATAAACACCGTTTCAATAGAAAAGAACAAAAATAATGGAAGCCAAGAATAAAAAGATAGAATAAACAGAACAACTCATAATTGTAAGCTAATTTTTACAGCTATTATTTTTAGTTTTTTTTCCATATTTCTCCTTTTGCTTCTATTTCTGAATTTCCTTTCCTTCTTTTCTTAGTTACGACCTAAACCTTAAATGCTCGATTAAAATATATTCCAATAAATCTTTCGCATGAGACAAACTACATTGATGAACAAGTTTTCTTTTTAAGACTGTGATTTCTTGTATCGCCAAGGGAAAGCGATCGATAAATTCACTTGTCGAAAGGAAACTAAATTATTTGCTGGTGTTTTTAACAAATACGAAAAAAACTACAGAATTACATTAAGTACTTGTAACTGCCTTGTACTGACTTGTCAAAAAGGAGTTTGTTTCAAATGCCAGAAACTATGAAAAAAGGGAAGAAGGATGCAGTAGCAGAGCGAGGATTTTTGTTAATCGGTTCGGGGAGAAAGGTGGATCCTTGGGAGAGGATGGGGTTTCAACTTTAAAACAGTCATTTTATTTTTTTTTTCATTGGGTCATTGAGAAGCGTGTCTTTTTATCGAACTTCTCCTGTTCTTCAGCAGAACTCTAGCAAATTCTTCTTGAAATTTGGGATTTGCAAGAATTTTTTTCTCCATTCTGCTTGAGGTGTTTTTTTTTATATTTTAATGATCAAATCTCTTTAACGACTACAATTTGCACTTCAAAGAAGATGAATTTGAACTGCTTTAGACTCAGCTTCTTTAAATTAAAAAAATAAACAAAGAGAATGTGAGCTATCACTAAATTCCATGATAGTAAAGGCTACCATGAGACCTATTTCATGCAGAATTTTCATTTTATTGTATGAATACTATGTATTTACAATATGAAGGAACCAGCATATAAGCCTCTTTCGGTGAGAACTAGACGATATCCTGTCCTGCCTGACATCAATAGTTCTTGGAATAACTTCTGCTGACCATTCTAAACTGTTAAATGCTGTGTAACGGACGATCTTCAGCGACTCCTTGTCCCGTTTACGTTTATGTCTCCTCATGACTCGTGATCCTCTTACGCCACAAATTTATTTGCTTTTGCTCCTTTCTCCATAATTATGAAGTAAGTAATGGTTAAAAAGTCAGGATTTTGCGGTCTTTTGTATCTTCGTGACGCCATAAAGTGTGGTCAAGCAGTTTTGCTGAACTCCTTTTGATAAGTCTTGTTTTTGACCAAAGGGGTTCCTTACAGCATTTGATGCTTTTGATCATCCGTTGACATGGATAATATAACGAAGGCTTTGGCTGAACACGTCCATGACTCCTGCTTTCTCAGCTTAGAGTGGCCCTGCTTCACTGGGGTATGACAGTATCGTTCGTACAATAACTATGTTTATCTCATTTTTTTCTAATGGAAGTCTCACTTCTATGCCATAGTAATTTTGCTAGATTTGTGAAGACTATCCAAGCCTTTATAACACGAACAAAGATATGGTCATCTGCTCCCCTGATGGTTTTATTGTGGAGGGAATATGCTTGTATTTCTTTACATCATCTATTGCATCACCATCTAGGAAGATCAACATTTTGCAGAATGACTGCCTCTGAGGTTAGTAGTGGACCAGATCAATCATGTCTTGTAGAACATTGATTATCATTTCCATTAAGTTGGGGGAGGGCGATGGGGCTCTTAACATCAATTATTATTCTTGGATCATGAATGACACATGGGATACGAGAGATATTTTTAAAAGATATTAGGGCGTTTCCAGATGAATCCCATAGAAATTTATAATCGGAAACGGTAGTGGGAGAAGATATCACAGTTAATTACTCAACCTTTCTTTAATATAAAGGAAACTAATTTTTTATTTAGCTTTTATTTTAACTTTGAATTCCATTACTTTGAGACAATTTGTATTTGATCGTGTGCATATTTATTGCAAGCAACGGGGACATATAAAGAAGCACAGGGCACTTGCCTACTTTGTGGAATTTGGTGAAATTGAATGAGCTGTTTCCTTTTCCCATATCATGCTTTAATTTAGAGCCTCTGACCCAGTTCGAGGTTTAATTAAAACACTTGTGGCTTCAGATGTATTATCGTCAGACGCTTAAAGCCTTCAATCCTTATTTAATCAATCGATTGTGATTTAGTGAGAATCTGTCAGAAGTCGTGATTTGTATTTAATTGTGTGCATATTAGTTGCAAGCTACGAGGACGTGAAAAGAAGCACAGGGTACTTGCATGCTTTTTGAAAATTGATGAAGTTGAATGATGTTTCCATGTCCCTTGTCATGCTCTAAGTTAGAGCTGACCGAGTTCGAGGTTTTATCAAAATGGTTTTGGACTGTATTCGCTGTGCCTAATCTGTAAGAAATATTTACATTATATTCCTAAAACCTTCAATCTCAGTTGATCAATCAACTGTGATTTAGTGAGAGTCTGTCAACACCCCCTGATTTTGCAAACCTTATGAGCACTGCTCTGGGATGGCTAAAAAAAGAAGGAAAGTGCTTGTAATTTTATTTTATGGTAATTTAGTCCGTTTGGAATGATTACCCTCTAACTTTCATTAAAATCCAAACCTAACTTTTCGGGCCATGCATTTTCAGTCTTTTCGGTCTAACATACAATACAAGAATACTTAAAAATATACTACTAACAAAAAACTAACAAGTGTTCGATGTAAATACAAACCCTCGGAAAACTTCGCTAATATTGTCCAAAATTTTTGTAGCCCTGAAATGATTGTTGCTTCACCTTTCTTGTTCATTTGTTACTATTTGACTTTTTGCGCAGGAGTCCGTTTCTAATCCTGCTTGTAGGTATTTTTCCATACGAATAGATGGTTGATAGGCTAACAGGTATGAGCGCTGTTTCGAGATATCAAATCATCCTCTATTTTCTGATTTTTTCGGTCAAAATATTAACTGGTTAGTCCAGTGAAACACTACAAGGATCAAGATTGGCATATGATACATGGGTAACACACAGGGCAGATACGTCTAAATTTGTGTGGAAAATTGTATAAAATGTAAAATTATTTTTTTCCTCGTTTTGACCTAGTTAATTTCCAGCTAAATGGACTTCGCGATCGATTCATTAAGGCAATGTAACCTAGAACACCAATTTTATTGATTTGTCCCGTTTTCGCATGGATTAAGTGATATACGACTCGGTATTTGCTCCTGAAAATCATAGCCTCATCTGCGGTTTACAACTTTTAGAAGCCTGTTTCAAGCATCTAAGCCTGCATCTAAGTATATAATCTTAACCGGATTATTTTAGACCAGAATTTCTAAGACCTACCATATAAGCTTCCTAAAGTTGAAAATCTGCAAATATTGGCAGCTTTTTATTCACCCTAGATATTTTATTGGGAAAGCTCCTTACCCATTGTCTTACAAAAATGACCTCCTTCGGCAACTTTAGTAGAATCACTTTTTCTCCTGAGTTCTAAAGAAATCAATCAACGGATTGAGAATGAACAATTGTTGTCAGAATCTGTTAAGACCAACCAGAAAGAAAGATTTTCAACTAGAAAGATAGATGTTAGATGTTCCATGGTTTCTTAAAATCTGTTCGTCTCAAAGTTCTTGTACACCAATCAATTTTCAGCCTCCACGAATATTTTTAGCATAAGAAAATACATACAAATTGATATAAAAAAGTCTCCAAATGAAGAAAATTAAGTCTCCAAATTAAAGAAAAATGTCACCATGTTATTAACACGAATTTAAAAGGGTGCGTTTAGATTGAGGTTTCCTAAACCGTTTAAAGTCTTTACTCCCTTTTGTCATGATGTAAATTGAAAAAAAAGAAGAAAAATCTTACAGAAAATATGGAATTTGGAGATGAGTATACTATGCTTTCTTTTCGAAAGGTTAAATATGGTCTTGATACCTTAAGGATAATAATGTTTAAATTTCATAGTCTACAAATACAAGCTGTAAATTGAACCATATTATCTTAATCAGGCTCGTCACTTATTATGGTTATTGTTATTATAGGTGGATTAAAAAACTGAACCGTGGTTCAGATCACAAAGGCCCACTACCTCCAAATCCCAGAAAAAGAAAAAGAAATATAGCAACAGTAGCCGCTTGGCTATTGGTGCCCCGTCGGGCGTGGTATTTTAGGAGAGGGATTACATCTCTTTTTTCCCCTCTGTAGAAGCGAATAATGTGACGATGTCCACAATTTTTTCCCCTATTCAGAGAACCCTACTTGTCAGCTTCAGACCAGCTTGAAAGAGAGGGGAGAGATACCTATCGCTTGTCAGCCATCAGCAGTAGGTGGCTTTTGATCCTTAGGACCGGCGCTAGCAAGAGTACTTCTTTCTCCCGCGTCGGATCGCTCCTTAAGGGATGTTGTCTTACACCAGGGTCGGTGCTTCATCTTTCCGGGAATATTGACCCCCCCCCCCCGGGCACGATTTTGGCAGCCATTACTGGCCTCAGTCCATCCAATCTTGACAGAGCATTCCACAAAATACCCTGCCTCATGCACAGGGTCTGAGCAGGACGATTAGTGGCTGGAAGATGTCTGAGATTAGCAGTAGCAGGACCCTATTCGTCCCTACTACTCTCAGGGGCACCATGAGAATGTTGTCACCGCCGCCCTCAGGTTCGTCACTTAACGCTGTGGAAAAAGCGTAGAATAAAATAAAGGTTTAACCACGGAGAAACAGAGACTTTAGTTGTAAAATATGCTGTGACTAAAAAGCTTTTCGTTGTTTTTTTTTACTGGCTTAATACTTATAAATAAGGAACGAATGTGACTGGCTTGTAGAAATAGGTTGCAACAATCTCTGGTGACGCAGAAGACTTCGGCTATGTGTCTTATCCTGACAAGATATGGATTGACAATTTGCTTTACTCGTAAAAACGAAAAGAATGATTGATTCTGTCTTCTGGGAGGGCAAAGGCCCGCTTTGAAATTTGCTACTAAATATCCAGCCTATTCTAAGGACGAATCTAATGTAATTTTTTCTGTTAAATTGCTGTTATTGCTGTTACTATTATCTCCTATCTTTTATTCCTGTTTTTTTTTAAAATTAAATCAGCTTTTTTATTGAAAAAAAAAATCATTTTATATATTTTTTATATTTTTATTTTATTTCATTCATTTATATTTAATTCTACATTTGTTTATCATTTATATTTTGCCTTCATATTTCTTAGGCCGGAGAACAGACTGAAGAGCTTGCAGATGAAAATAAATCCTTCATTTGGTTTTTATTGAAACAATTACGGCCTGGAATGGATCTGTCAAAAGTGGTCCTTCCAACGTTTATCCTCGAGCCTAGATCCTTTCTTGATAAACTTTCTGATTATTATTACCACGCTGACATCATTGGAAGGTATAAAATTTTATATAAAATTTCTATAAAATTTTGGATACAGTCTCTACAAAGTTTGGATCCAGTATCTCAGTAAATAAACTAGGATAGTTTACTAAATAGTACTCTGCCTAAATTTGGACTTGTACGATACATTTTTTTTTATCGGATTGCTATTGTATCATATTGATATTGAAATTTTTCTTTTATTCAACAGATAATTTTCAAAATTTATTATCAACTTATCTGATATGACAGCTTGGCAATTGGATATCTAACTCTTTGTATTTTTTCTAGAATAAGTCACCTTTAGGATATAAATTAATTTAATAAAACGTTCACCAGAAAAAAGTTTTTGAAGAAAAGTAAAGAGCGATATTAAAACCTAAAACGAGAAGAAAATAGTCATATATTAATTCAAGCTTAAAATGAATAGAAATTACTATGAATGAATGGATGAATCCTAAAATAACTTATTTTAATAGATCTTAATAGAAATTAAGATGAATAATCAAGTCAAAGTTAATCGAAATGTTTTTTTTTATGATAAGCTACGATATGAGGCAATCAAAACTGACAAGACTACATATGTCTGGATTTCTCAATGAATCTTTTTTTCGTTTCGTTTTGTTTGTTCGTTTTTTTCTGTTAATTTGTTAGGAATTTTCCTTTCCATATACATCGTTCGTCGAAAACGGGAGGGAAATACTGTAGAACTGAAGAACCATTTCAATTGGTCAATATCATCAGTTTTTGCTTGTTTGATTTTCTTTTCTTTTTTTTACGACATCCGTCATGTTGTCACTCCGATAAAAACTTAGGGCCTGATATGCCAATGGCCAATTTTTTTTTCTTTTTTTTACTTGGTTATCTCTGTTGAATTTCTTATTAAATGTACAAACGGACCAACTTTCGGGGATGACAAAGCTAACTGGATTGTTACATGTGAAAGCGGAGCCCCCGCTAAATCTTTTGTTCATGAGCTCATATTGCCTAGTGCCTTGGTAAACGGCGGTACTAAGCTTGCCAGAGGAAGGGGAGGGATTGTGCTACTTACTATTTTTGTGAAAAATAATATGTAAGTTGGGTGTATAAAAGAATATTTTCTTTGAAATTCTTTGTATAACTTGTGTAGAAAAATATATATAACTCAAATTTTTTATGAGCCAACCTGAAAACACATTCTGGCTCTTGGATTTATGGTTAATTTCCAATCAATCAAATTATTATAGTATACAGTTTTTATGAAAATTGTAACAAGTATGACAAGCAGTTTAAAATTTATGGTAATGGGGGGGGGGGACTTCCTGACCTGAATGGAAATAAAGGGACAAAAGGGTTTTGAAATCGCTGAGAAGTTTAGTTTTACCTTTGTTGATGATCCGTGTTTATAGTGGGTGTTGTTCTTTGTGTTTTTCTTTAAATGATTAACTGATTTGTTTTTTCCTTTTTCTTTTTTTTTCCGTTGGTAAAGGCTCCCGGATGTGGAGTCGAAATATTCGGAATTTTTTTATTAATTAGTGTTTTGTTGTTGCTTTGGTACGTTTTAGTACGTTTGTCACTGTTTTATTTAAATTAAACTCGTTTTCCTCTCTTAAGGTCTCGGGTGTCCACAAAAGGTGAAACTGTAAAATTGAGCTGTAAAAACAAAATTCTGACACTTCTGGCAAAGAGCCTTTTCAGCCTTTGTTCAACCCCCCCCCCCCCTCCACAATCTTTCCGCTGCTCCTGTTGTAATTTCTGATTTTTCTACCTTATAATTGTAAAAGAGGAAATGTTTTAATTAGTTTTGTTTTCAGTAAAGCAAAAATAACGCAATAGTATTTAGAAGGTTTAAGCGAGGATAGGCTCACCCCTATTCGGGTAAGTTCTGTTCATTGTAAGTTTGACTTGGTTATCCATTTTAATTTCTCTTTGTCTCGCTCCCTCCCCGCACCCAACCTAACTAGCCAAATTTAGTAGTCGTTCTCTTGGGCCATTTCTGGAGACGTTCCTTCGAGCGTCCTGGATCTGCCGCATTTTATTTCAAAGAAGAAAATGTTATATCCTTTTTTCGATTAAAACTCAGTAAACGATTATTTACAACTATTCTCTTTGCCTCTGACAGAGACTATCTGTCTTGGCTTTACTCTAATTAGCCATGGATGTCAAGTTTTTCATAACTTCCACAAAGTTGATTTTAATTCAAAACCAGTGGAAAGTGGTTCATGTTTAAGCCTAAATAATCATGAAATAAAAAAAAGATGAAATATGGTTTTAGACTAATATTGTCGGAACAAAACAATTCTTTTAGCTTTAGACATGCCGAAGACACCCAATTGAAAAAAATGAATGGTTCAGTCCATGAAGCTTTAAAAAAAATTTTTGTACAATTTAGGTGTTTACACTTTAAACCTACCTTCTACTTAAGAAAAAAGTTAAAATGGATCACAAATAAAATTAGCACTACTCATAGGGTGTTGTATTTATGACGTAACAAGTGCAAGATGCCAATTTACCAACTATAAGAGAGTGGTTTCTACATTATGTGGGCCAAAAAGAGCAAATAATCATCAGTAAATTAACACGAAGCTCTTTATTAACACAAATTAATGTAAAATATAATTTAATTTTTTTTATATACTAAGTGTCAGTTGCCAGTTTGGCCAATCTGAATGAGTCTTTTGGTGTAGATTATTCCCTAGTAAAATCAGGTTAAGTAAGTAAATAGTATTTGAGGTTTAGCAATCATAAGCAGTGCAATTTTTTGGAACTTGCCCTTCAGAATTAATAAACACAGCAAAAAACTAAATAAAAAATGGGCCTATGATAAGGTTAGCAAAAAAAGTCACCGCGTCAAAAAGGTCAAAAAGTCAAAACGGGTAAAAACAATTAAAACCACGGACTTTTTAACGGAATTAAACAAAAAAATAACCTATACAGGCTGAGTCCTAGTCCTGAAGTTTTAACCGTCACTATTATTATTCTCTTTGTGAAAGGGGCGCTACGCCCTTTACCTCATGAGAAGCATTTCTAATGGTCCTGTCTCACATTTTAGAGCTGCAACGGAAAATGATCCTTTTACGAGAATGAAAACAGTGGTTCAGTGGTATCTCTCTGGATTCTATAAGAAGCCAAAAGGTTTAAAAAAGCCCTATAATCCAATCCTCGGGGAAACATTTCGTTGTTATTGGCAGCACACAAATGGATCCAGGACGTACTATATAGCTGAGCAAGTAAGTTTTCCCTGGAAATTCGTTATTTATTCATCTATAAATGTTGTGGGTCCATATGCGTAATGAAATCATTATATGGCATATTTTTAAGATATCTGAATGGGAATATTTTCAAAGAATAAAAAAGAAGAAAAGTGAGATTGGGGTTTTTAAAAGAAAACCGAAGAAAATACTGGATGAAACAAAACGGATATTTCGGAAGGACAACTGCTTCCCTTCTCCAGTAATATTAGAGAAAGTCTCAAAGAATCAAGCTCACATTTTTTGAGCAAAAGCGCGAAAGAAAACCCGATAAAAATAAAAACACAGAAACAAACAATTTGGAGAACAGAATGAAAAAAAAACCCGAATTTGAATAATTAAAAACCTAACGATGCGGAAAAAACAGTAGCATATAAAATTAAACGGATTAAAAACATCAAAAACCGAAAAAACCAAGTCAAAAAGCTAGGCTCTCACCCATAACCAAACGACTAACATATACATGGTTTTTATATATACAGGTCTGGAAAGTAACAGGATTGAGTCGTTTTAAAAAACATTTTTTGAGCCAATCGTTGCAATTCTTTAAAAACCTTCAAAATAGGCTCCTTCTGCGTCAATGCAGCGCTGCCAACACGGTTTCCAAGCAACGAAGACGTCACGGTATGCATTCTCCGGAATAGCCTTGAGAACCGCGGTGCATGCGGCTTGGATCCCCTCTGTCGCCTCAAAATATTTGCCTTTCAAATGCCTTTTCAGGCGAGGAAACAATAAAAAGTCCGGCGGGCCACATCTGGGCTGTAGGTCGGCTGCGGAAGCGTTGGGATGCCAGCCTTGGTCAGGTAGCTGTTCACGAGAAAGGCGATGAGAGCCAGGGTGTTGTCGTGGTGCAACTTCAAGTCGGCTGCGATGTCTTGTAGGATTAACCCTTCGTTTGAGTCTCTTGTGCACTTCCACATAAAACTTGGTGTTGACGGTTTGTCAAGGAGGAAAAAATTCATGGTGTACGGTGCCTTTGATGTCAAAAAAGACAATGAGCATCGTTTTCACTTTGGATTTTTTTGAATTTAATTTTTTTTTTGGTTTAAAAACTCATTAATTTTTTAATCAATTTTTTTTTCGTTAATTTTCAGAAATCAGCCGTGTGGTTTGTTTTTGAATCTGAATGCCAAGAATTGAAAAACAACTAGTCTAAATCAGTTATTTCAGTCGGATTCATTCTAAACTATTAAAAAATTGACCAAGAAAGAGGAACATAAAAGACAACAATAACAGATATAAAAGGATTATGGGGAAGAATTAAACAAACTACTGCTTAAAACTCTTAATCATTTGTTTTGGTGAAGTTCAATTTTGAAATTGTGTTTTGCGATTCGTATCGCTATCGATACGCTATTGATTCGCTATCGAGACTTTGGAGTGCGCTACATAAAATTTAAAAATTTATGAATTTCTGTACAATGGGAGAGGCAAAGTAGGTGCTTAGCAAATCGAAAAAACACCCATCTTATTTTGAGCTGATCAATTTTGTTAACAGTTTCCAGAATGATGTGACTGTATCTGGGGAAGTGCAGTGGCATTATAAAGGCTTGCAAGAAGCACTTGGCTAAACCGAAGTTTGCTTAAAATAATAAATGTGTAAGTCTCTGAAATTTGGTGTTTGAGTTGATCAATAAGAAGCTTACGGATGTGGCAAATAAAGGAACCTATGTGGAGGCTGAGATAAGTAAGGTGGTCAACTAGATGTATAGAGCTATTCCCAAGATGTCCAATTTTTTGTAAAGCTATTAAGAGGACTAAGACCTACAATTGGAACTGGTTTATCCATTTTAAAATTAAAAAATATGATTTTGCATTTTCCAAAGTTGAATTGCAATCCGAAAATTTCGAAAATTTCAGTGACCCGTTGGAAGGTTCGGGTCCAGGTAATACTTAAAATATCACCAGCATATCTTTCCAAAGACAAAATGATTGAAGATAAAATCAGATAGAATCGGCACAGCTCTTTGGCTTCGATAACACAGTTATTGAAAGACGGGATGATGTGACTGCTCCTTGTCGGCCCCCTTCTTAACTGAGACAAGTTTGCTACAAGGGACAGGTGACCAGTGGTGACAGTTCACAAAAATGTTGAGAGGGGAGGGGGCAAGATGTATTTTTATAAACCTAGGGGTGGGTAATTTTGTAGGTTTTCGATTCCTTTCGATGAAAATACAAAATGAGGTATTTTTCAATGAAAATACCAAAAAAGGTATTTTTCGAAATCTAGGGAGACCCCCCCCTTCCTAATTGGCACCACTATGGATGGTGTGGCCTTATCAGGTGAATATATAATCTGGAATACAAATTCGCAAGAGAACAGATGATAGCGGGATTTACTCAGCACTGAGCAGCTTTCTGAAGCAAGGCTGCGTAGACAAGAAAGACGAAGGCGCGTTTAATGGTGTATCCCGCAAGGATAAGACTTTCTCCTGAAGCATCAGTATCGATGAAAATATTAGCGGTTACAGCTAGGGAATCAGCACATCCTGATACTCGCTCAAGATCAAACTGATATGGAAGAGTGTAACACATTTCTTTGAGTTCTCTTAAAATCAGCAGCTCAAAGAGCTTGCAAAGGAATATAACGGTAGTCATCAGACGAAATGATGATCACTGGAAGTCGGACTTTCCTTTTTATTGGAGCGAGGGCAAGATCTCCATACCAGAAGGAGGAAGGAACTATCCACTGGGTGAATATCATCGGTATAAGAAAAATGTGCAATATTTCGTCACTCTTTCTTATTCTGTGGTTCAGACAGTAATTGGTAGCAGTTAATGGGAACTTGAGAAATAGCTCTTGGAATCGTTTTCTCGTTTTTATCTTAATTATTATTTTTTTTTTTTTTAATAATTTTCATATGATTTTTAATTCTTATTAAGCCAATGTTAAAGTGCCATTGTTTTATCTTTTTATGCCTTTTCCTCAGTCTTTGATTCAGATAGAAATTGGCAACAGTTGATGGAAATCTTGTACTAATCTTCTACTTGCTAAAATATTTTTTATTCACTTAAATTAAATTTCATTTTTGACCGCTATATAGTTAACTTTTTTTATTGTTCATCTTTATGTTCTTTAATCTTGTACTAATCTTCTACTTGCTAAAATATTTTTTATTCACTTAAATTAAATTTCATTTTTGACCGCTATATAGTTGACTTTTTTTATTGTTCATCTTTATGTTCTTTAATCTTGTACTAATCTTCTACTTGCTAAAATATTTTTTATTCACTTAAATTAAATTTCATTTTTGACCGCTATATAGTTAACTTTTTTTATTGTTCATCTTTATGTCCTTTAATCTTGTACTAATCTTCTACTTGCTAACATGTTTTTATTCACGTAAACGAAATTTTATTTTTACCATGCAGTAGACTTACTGGTGCCCCTTTAAATAAACTTGTTTCTTAAATATGTACATTTTTAAATGTAACAAATTTTATATATTTTTTTAATATTCCTTTAAATAAGTTTTTTCTCGAAGATGTGTGTACTGTTTGCTCTAATTTTTTCAGTCATAACAAAACAGTTCAAACTTGTCTGGAAATGAAAGCGGGAACGGATAATTACTTTGCTATCGCCTAGTCTCCCCATTTTGGTGTTTTTTTTTCCTTCTAGAAAATAGACAGTAAATTGAGCGTAAAGAGGCTCTGAGAAAATAGCTATTCCCGCTATTGTTGGATATTTGGAGAATGTCCAACATACATGGTTAGCAACGGACTGTAACATAACCAATGCCTCAGATACACTGAAAAATCTATTTTCCATGTAATGTAATTGTTAGGAACAAAAAAAGCTCTTAGTGCAGTCGTGGCCGAAACTATTAGGAATGGCTAAAATATTTCCAAATCCCTGGATGTTCCCAAAGCTTTGATGTATGTATAAATTACTACACATTCTTTAGTTTCCTATTTTCAAAAAGGAAGTGGGGAACCGGAAAAGCTGATAAAAAATGACGAATTCTACGGAAAATATAGAATTTTCCTATTTTTTTGCGGGGAGGGACACAGGACCAAAGCCTTTCCCCTGCGGTTGTATCAGCTGTAAAATAGTAATAGAAACCGGGTTAATAAGTCCGTTTGATCACTTCTTTTATATAGTGCTTTACCTTTGGATGATTAGTATATGCCAATTAGTATATGCCATTAGTATGTCCCCCTTCTTTTTGAACCAGGAGGGTGCTTAAGCCTCTCACTATATCAAATTATTAATTTCTGCAATTGTTCAAACCACCTTTAATTGTGGGTGTTTCGCCTCACCTCTTTTACTATTTGTGTTCCAAGGTAGATATCATAGTAGGGTACATTCTACCCTGTTCTTG
Organism: Artemia sp. Qi Xiang Cuo; assembly: GCF_049724085.1. NCBI lineage: Eukaryota > Metazoa > Arthropoda > Branchiopoda > Anostraca > Artemiidae > Artemia > Artemia sp. Qi Xiang Cuo. Next base: position 71,825,164 of record NC_142795.1, on the reverse strand, counting down.
AAACTTGGGGTGTGTAACTTCTATCTGGGACATTTTTTAATGTGATTCCTGACGATTTTTGTACCTGCAAAAGTTTTCATTTATTTAATTAGAGAATAATTGTCCATTTGAGAATTTAAGTAAGCAAAAGTAACTGAGACACAATAATAATAGAAAGAGTGTTAGCCAAAGAAAAGATATAATAGACGATAAATTTCCTTTCAGATAAAAACCCCGCTTGTTTGTTTATTCCACCAGGAAATAAATTGTCTTATGTCATAATCGCATTGAAAATGAAGGGTGAAAACGTTGCTAGAATTTTTTTCAGCGCTACAGAAAATAATCTTTGCGCAAACAACGCTGCCACCTTTGTCTGCCCTGATTTACTAGCTAATATTGCTGTGATTATCCTCTTTACAATTCAGTTTTGGCATTCATTAAAGAGCATTTGCTGAAGAAGAAAAACTTTTTTGATAACAGAACCATTTTTTCCCTCGGACATTATTTAAGTGAAATGGTAAATTCCCTTCAATAGGAGTTCTTGTTACATCCTTATTTACTTCAAGTCTTCTAACCCTTTAATAGAACAAAAAACTTTCTAAAGCTACAAAAAAGGTCGTTTTGATTGAAGATATGGTTGTCAAATCAATTCTTGACCTGTCAAGGTTTAACTTCGAATAAAGAATATAGCTATAGAATATAATTTTGCTCAATCACCCGACAAACTAATTCTTCTTTGCATTATGAAATCGATAATCGTCTTTCTCGTCAATATTCTGAACATTTTTGTAACATCGCTTTTTTTAATTCATGATCTTATAGTAGTAATTTTCGTAACAATAACGTAACAATTTTTTAACTTTTTAACTTTAGTAATTTTTCCAAACATATTGCTGATGTACGCTTTTGATCCTCTTTTGGCGCCTTTTATCACTTTAATAGTCTAGTATTGAGGTGCATATATTACTTTTTAGTCAATTGATCTCCCCCTTTAACTGTTCACAGAAGAATCCAACTTAATACCCAAATTCATTCTTGAGATACGTCTTCTTGACAATTTGCATGTACATAGGGTTTTGATTTAATTCAAATTCCTCTTCAATACTCTGTCAAATTTTCACCTTCATACACGTAGCCTTAACTGTACTACGATCATAGTAGTAGTGGTAGTAGTAGGAGAAATAGTAACAGTATCAATGTATTATTATTAGTAGTATTAACAGTAGTAGTAGCAGTATTAATAGCAGTAGTAGCAGGTACATTTTGCCTTTGGTCAAACGAGCATTCCACTCATGATGCCCCTGAAGTTTCCTTTTGGTACGATAAGCCGATCCAAAAATATTGCTGATAAGCCCGTATCGGCAATCTGTATGCATATAGTATGTTTTGATTTAGTTCAAATTTCCCCCCCCCCATCCTTACCTCAGATGTTTATTTCAATATCCTAAGCCTTAGTAATACTCGCTACAAAAGAAGTAGTTTTAGTGACAGTAGTAGTAGTAGTAGTAGTGGTAGTAGTTTTGATAGCAGTAGAAGCAGTGGTAGCTGTAATAGTAGTAGCGTGCAAATATTGCCTTTTTGGTCAATTGATCACCTCCCTTATCATTTCCTGAAAGTTCCAAATTAAGATAGTCAGTCATTCCTGAGTTACGCCCTTTTGACAACCCATATGTATATATCATGTTTTGATTTAGTTCAACACTCCCCTTAATTACCTTAGTATCCTTAGTACTTTTGAAAAAGTAGAAGTCAAACATGTACACCTTTTTTCATTAACACATACTATATGCGAACAATGAACAAATTGCCTAACTTACAGCCTTACCCTGAGGCCTCGGGTGGGGGTTGACATCCCCAAACGCATATTTGTTGAAACTTTCAGCAATGCTGAAAAATAGATGTCTCAAAACTTTGTTTGGATGTTTGTTTTAGGAAATGATGGGCGTGGGAGGGGGAGCTGATTGCTCTCAAATTGCTTTAACTCTTAAAAAGGACACTATAATTTCAAATCAAATGAGCCCCGTATGCAGTTTATCCTTATATGACCCCATTTCATTAAAACCTTATATGACCCCAGTGTATAACTTACAACCCTTATTCCAGGCTCTGGGGGGTTGTGTCAACCCTGGATGCATTGTTATATGTTCTTTTGACTATTTTGAACATTATTGCTATCTCACAATTTCAATCAGATACATTTGGTCAAAAGAGGGTTAGTTGACTTTCGTCACTTTTGACTCTTAAAAGGAAACTAGAACTTCTAATTTCTAACCAAATGAGTCACCTCCAAAGTTATAATAATCATCCCTTCCATAAAAACCATAAATGCCCCAAGGGCATAACTTACAACCCTTGCTCCCAGGCTCCAGGGGTTCGTATCAACCCCAGCAGCCTTATTATATGTTATATCTTTGGAATATTTTGAATAAAATGGCTATCTCAAAATTTCGATTGGATGCATTTCGGGAAAATACGAAGTGCGAGGGGAGTAGCTGCCCTCTGATCATTTTGACTCTTAAAAAGGGCACTAGTACTCCTGATTACCAATCCAATGAGCCTCCTCCGAAGTATACACGACCACCTTTTCTATAAGAATCTTATATGCCCCCAGGGTATAACTTATAACCCTTGCCCTGGGGGCTGTGGGAGATGTCATCGTCAAAGAAACAGTTTCGGGACCCTTCAACTACGTGGAACAAAGTTGCTATGTCAAAATTTTGATTGAATGTGTTTGGGAAATTATGGGCGTGGAGTGGGGTTTCGCTTTCTAATCACTTTTGACTCTTAATAAGGGCATTATATGTTCCAACTTCGAATCAAATGAACCCCATCTGAAGTTTATACGACCATCCATTCCATAACAACCATATATGCCCCCAGGGGCATATTACAGCCCTTGCCCCACCCTGAAATTTCTGTTCGGATTGTGAAATTACTGGGTGTCACCATCTCAAGTGCCTCAAAATGGCATTACCATATTAATGATATTTCAAAACGCACAAATGCTACATTTCCCCTCCTTAAATTCCTTAAAAAATCTAAAATCCGATTCTTTTGATGTATCTACTGGTATTAAAATTCCGTTTTTTAGAGTTTTGGTTACTAATGAGCCGGGGGGGGGGGTCTGTGTCAACAATGAAGGCATTGTTATAAGTTTTTTAGACTCTTTTGAACAAAAGTGCTATCTACAAATTTCAATCAGACATGATTGGTGAAAAGAAGGGTAGTCGAAGGTGGAGGGGCTAGTTGCCCTCCATCACTTTTGACTCATAAAAGGGAATTAGAAATTCCAATTTTCAAACAAATGAGCCTCCTCTAAAGACTATACAACCATCCCTTGCGTAAGAACCTTTAATGCCCCGGGCATAACATACAACCCCTGCCCCCAGACTCTGGGGGTTTGATTCAACCCCAAAAGCCTTGTTGTGTGATCCTTGGACTATTTTGAATAAAATGGCCGTCTCAAAATTTTATTGGATGCATTTCTGGAAAATATGACGCTGGGGAGGCGTAGCTGCACTCCAATCACTTTGACTCATAAAAAGGGCACTAGAACTTGTGATTACCAATCCAATAAACCCCCTCCGAAGCTTATACGATCACTCTTCCTATAAAAACCTTATACAAGTATGTCCCCGGGACGTAACCCTTGCCGCTAAGGCTGTGGGGGGTGGGGGGTCATTCTAAAAGACATAATTTCCGGACCTTTCAACTACGCAGAACAAAATGGTTATCTCAAAATTTTGTCTGGATGTGTTTGGGGAAATGATGGACATGGGAGGGGCAATGGTTACCCTCTAATAATTTTCGACTATAAAAAAAGACAACAGCCCCTTCATTTTCCAATTGAATGAGCTTTTTTTTAAGTTTCTACGACAACTCCTTCTATACGAAGTGTGATGGTCTAAAAATAAAAAAAACAACACATTTTTTTTAGAGAGAGAAGATTTATATATATTTATTAAACCAAAGAAAACAAAAACAGTAATAACAGCCACCCCGAGAAGTAAAAAAAACTTGTCTGAGGGGGTGGCAAAAATACGTTAGAAAATGATACAGGACAAAGAAAAAAAATATATTTTTTAACCAATGGTACGACCTAATCGGCACCACAAACCTTACAACAAACAAATTCAACAATACTATTAAAATTATACCCCGAGAGGCCACAATAAGGTACTCAATTATGTATTTACACCCCTCCCCCCCCCCCAAAAAAATAAAACAAGAACAAAAGGACTAAAATTCATTATTAGTAAAAAGGATTTCTTTTATTTCTCTCTCGAAAAAAGAAATATCACTATTATTTTTAAAACTATGATCTAGATTATTCCAACTTCTAATTCCCCTATGAAGCAAAGAAAAAAGGTCGACCGGGTCGAAACAATCAATGAAATATTAAGCTCTCCAGAAGATCGAGTGTCATAATTGTGGATCCTGGATCTCAAATTAACTAAACTGTCAAAACATGAAAGATTTGTACCATGTTGTAGCCTAAAAATAAACAAAAGCGTATACAACTCTCGTAGTCCAGATGCTGGTAGTATCCTTATACGCTCGTAGACGTTCTGCACCGAGTCCTGGGGTTGTAAACCAACCAACAAACGAACTGTACCAAGCTAAACGCCAAACGCATTGTGCCAACATCGTTCTTTACTTAGGCAGCGCTATCGCGCTGTCTATGATTATGTAAACCGTTTTTTTCTATTTGTCTTGTTTTTTTTTTATTGAAACTGTAAAACAAAACCAATGGGTCTTTTCTTTTGGTTTTTATTTCGGTTTGTATTTCATATTTTGAATTTAATTTCAAAAATTGTAACTATTGGTCGTCCCTATGTACAAAGCATGGGGTCCTCTTTGCCAACCATCATTCCCTTTGCCAAAAACATAAAATTTTTAAAATTTTGTATAGTTGGTAAAAAGAAATGGTTACTACATCTAGATAACACTTATCTTCCCCAGGAATTTCCTGGGATAGGGGATTACCAAGTGAGGAACCCCGGAATGGGATATCTTAAGATTTGCACCCAAATCCACTTATTTTTCTCAATTGTTTTAGATTTTCAGCCCCTTTCGCTACTAAAAACTTTGACCCAAATACCATTTCTTTTTACTATCTGATTAATAGAAGTTAGAATGTTAGATTCTCTATTTTCCTGATAATTTGATGAATCCTACCAGCAAACTCAAACTACCAGGCAGGTAAATATATACCAAATCATATTATTGAGTTAGGAATAAAGTGAATACACCATTCGATGCCTTTTTTTTATGCCTATTACGAATATAATAATCATTTATATTGAAAATGAATTTCATCCCCCCCCCTATATATGCCGATTCAGGGTATATATTTCTACAATAGGGGTGGGGGGTGGGGTTCAAATTTGGTTTCTGATGTAAATGGGAGGTAAGTTTAAACTTTAACCCCCCCCCCCTAATGTAGAAATATATACCCTGAATTGGCATATATAGGGGATGGGGGGGGGGCTAAAAAGGCATCGATTGGTGTATTCACTTTATTCCTAACTCAATAATAGGATTTGGTATATATTTACCACCAGGCAAACTACCTAAATACGTATCCCACGATTTTGATTTTATTCTTTTGCAGGTCTCTCATCATCCGCCTATTTCTGCATTGTATGTCACAAATCGACAAGAAGGCTTTACAATGTCTACAGCAATATGTACTAAGTCTAAATATCATGGTATGTACGTTTCTCTTCTATATGGTTGACCTTATCCTTAATTTACCCCCCCCCCCCGATGCCAGATGCTTTACTTGGTTTAGAATTAAGATGAAATGTATTTTAAAGTAATTTAAAGACTTATTGTTTGAAACCGAAAATTGGCTGAAATATTCTACACAAAGTTGGCATGGAAAAAATTAGGTTTTAAATTAAAATAACTATTTTCTTTGCTTACATTTAGTTTATATAAATGTGCACTAAATGTAGAGGAACAGAGCACGGGTTAAATATTAAATTTTCCCCCTTCTCCTTTAAAAGAGAATTGGCTGAGGGATATCCTCACGGATGATGGATATCTTGGATGAGGGATTGGCTTAGGGATAGGTCGAGAGCATCCTCTCGAAAAATTGCATGGAAATATCATGAAAATGCAGGCAATGTCTAAATATTTATATATATCCTGAAGATGTTGTAAGATCAGCTGAACTTCAATGATTTCCTATAGCTCCTATAGTAGTAAGAACAAATGTTTACGTTTGAGACTAAAGTAGCAGATAGCTTTCAGCTAGCTTTTCCAAATAGGTCTAAGGCGAATCAGCAAATCAATTAAAAAAGAACATTATTTAAAAAATTATTACTATATCAGTTAATCCATCCATCGTAGTTTTAAATTCTATTTTGGAAAGAAGACCTGTGTTCTAGTGAACCGCAGAAACGCGTCATCCAGAACCTAGTTCTTATTTAAGGAGACAATGAATCCTCTTTTAAATGATTAATTTTTACAAAATAAAGGTAAACGTTGCAATAAAACATAATTTACGCTTGCTTTACGTTCATTTTTTTATATTTAAGGAAAGACATCATCATATTTCCAAATCTACGGAAACGACGTAATGTTGTAATTTTTTTTTCAAAATCCTATAATTAGAAAATCTAATAATATGGCTTCTCTAGGAAATGCGTCTTTTGTAGGTTTCAATAATTTAAAATGTTTGGGACTACGTAATGCTGTATTTGGAAACTGCTGTTTTCAAATATGGCGCAGGTGAATTAGTAGAAGAAGAAAAAATAGCTTCAAAAAAAATAATAAAAAAATGAGCGGATGAAGGAAGAAAATAAATTTAAATGATTATTCGAAACGATAATGAAGACACTTGGTTTGAATTTTATAACGTGTAAAATAAAAGTGTAACTAGTAACACTTTTTTTTTAAAGGCTAGTGCTCTGTACCACAGAAAAATACAATAGGTCTATGAATTATAAAAAAAAAAAAAAAAAAAAAAAAAAAAAAAAAAATATTAAAGACAAATCTTCACGAAAAGGTGTTAAAGAGGGAATAAAAGAAAATAGTCATGCAGAAGATATTACCAACCGATAAAAAAAATATTCAGTTAATAAGGGATCAAAATAATAAGAATGAACAAACTAATAGAGTTCTTAAATTAACTTGAGTTATTTATGACATTTAGTCGATTGTGAATAGAATAAAAAATACGTATAACTGCAGCGACAATTATGTATGCCATTCTTAATTTCTAGAATTTAACATTATTCAAATTTATAGCACAAAATTTTTGACTGATCAATCAAAGTCAAGAGTTGGGTAGGAAAAGTTTTTGTGTCTTTAACAGGACTCTAGAAAAATATAGAAAGACATAGTATTAGTAGAGAATAATTGGGATCAAACTAGGGTTCGCACAAGCTCTTCGGATCGATTTCTCGACATTTTAATTTTACGCTTCTTGAACACAAGTGTGATGCTAATATCAAAAAAAACTTGTCATTCATAAAACATGTTTTGTTTTTTTTATCGTCAGGCATGACTGTGGTGTAGCTCGGGCATAAGAAAACTATATGTAAAATGATTAAAATGATGCAAGTCTCTCTTTTAACCGGGTTCAACTTTCCACTCTTCACTAAGAAAATAATTCTAAGAACTAAGAAAAGTAATTAGTGCTTGAGAAATAATAAGCGAAAGAATTAGAGAAAATTAAAGCAAACTTTGCAAAGATCGTTACGTAAGACTGTCAAAGTAAGATCAAAATCTGTTTAATTTTACTACAAGAAAAGTCTCTGATACAATCTATCAGCGAAAAGTTCAATTTAAACTTAAATTTAACACACAAAATTGTGTTTGAAAATCTACCGAAGAAATTTATTTTTTCTTGATAGCAGTCAACTTTAAAAATCCAAATGAAAAACTGCGGGGGAGGGGGCGAAAATTGCATCTTTCAGTGTACCGAAGCACGCTATTTTCTTCTGGTTGTTTTGCTTACTAATCCAAATATATATCGATAATATGTGATCGAAACATCCCGAGTTTTTGTCATTCTTTTCACTGGGTAATAAAAGGATTAATCCCTTTTTGAACTACTATTTTTACGTCAGGGAAAGGCAGTGTGGTCTTTGAAAATGCTTAAAATAGTGTAAGTAATAAATAATGAATGAACACAACTAGTGTCGGAATAAGTTATGCCAACACATACAATCTATAAATACTTTGATGACAACTAAAATGGTTTAACTAGTTAATATTTATGTATATTTAAATTTGAATTGTTTTTTTAGCCTATCTGCCAATTTATAAATGTAAAATATTACAAAAACATTTCACATTATAAGAAACATTTATAAAAAAAAGAAATGAAAAAACAGAACAGGAATCCCAGAAGTTTTGGCTGCCTCCCTTTGTTACTAAAAAAAAGGCACTTAGTTTTAACTCTATCTTTGGGTACCCATGAAAACAAACCTTGACAATGGCTATTCGAGAAAGAGAAAAAAAAGATCAAAATGGGTAGTCATACATGATGCTTAGAAACTAAATGGAAACTTCATTATTATTATTTTGTCTGTCTTTGTAAATATAGGCCTCTAATATACCCTTTCGGATTTATGAATATTAATTTGTTTACTTTTATTATATAATTAATTTGTTCTATTATATAGGCAATTCTTTATCCGCCTTGTTGGATGGCGAGGCTCGTTTGACATTATTGAGTCGTGGTGAAGACTATTTTATCACAATGCCGTATGCCTACTGCAAAGGGATATTTCTTGGAGCACTTAACATGGAGCTAGGTGGAGATGTGACTCTCCGCTGTGATAAGACAGGATATTCTGCTGATTTGACGTTTAAATTGACTGTGAGTTGTTTTGTAACAGTTCTACTTCACAATTCTATCTTCACAGGAGCTTGGGCACCTTTGAATAGCACAGGCAAAAAGGCTGAATCTGCTTAACGGTAGGACGGCTGAAGCTACTTAACGTTTAGAGGGAATGAAACCTGCTTAGCGTTAGGAAGATTCAAGTTACTTACTGGTTGAAGGATTGAGTTACTTAAAACGAATATAAATAAAAGAGCTCGAAATTTTCAAAACAAAATTTGTTCTTTTATAAATTTTTTAATTTTGTTTATTTTTTTTCAACTTTGATTTGCTCCTTGCTGGGCATTTTTTATTTTTCTCCAAATTAAAATTTTTTAAAGTTATAAATGTTAGATATAGCAACTATTTTTCTTGAATTGGTATTGTCTCTTTTCATTGTTATTTCTATTTGACAACGCTGTTTTTATGACACACTGGGCACCTGAAGAACGATAAGTACTGGGCCCTTGTAGGTGTGCCTATGTAAGCTCGGTAGTTTCGGCTTCTATGCTTCTGGGACTCTTGCTTGCCCGGTCTCTGGTCAATTTCTTTCACCCATAATATTGGACTGGGTCTATGGGATTGGGATGGATGCTATGTTATATGAAATATTTGGGCTATTTAAGAAATATATTATAAGTTAAATTAACTAAGATTTTCTTTAATAAATTAGATAAAAAGAAAAACAAAAAAGGAAGAAAAAACTATAAAAGGATTGAAACTACTTAAAACTTATTTTTAGAAATAGATCAAAATTTTAAGATTCGAATTTTTTTCTGTGATATCTTGTTTTTATCCCTTGTTCAGCTTTTCTTCATGTTTTTTTATTTGACGATTTCATATTGCTACTTGAAAACTTGTGATTTACGATATACTTTAAAAGCATATTAATTTAGTCTTTATGGTTCAATAATAATAGTAGTAATTGAATTTGAAAAGTGCTACGAAAGGCTATGCTTCAAACAGGGTTGTATCCAAATTTTTGTGGTTGGGGGAGGGGGGGGGGAAGGGTTGCAAAAGTATTTTTTTCGGGAGGGGGGGCTGCAAAAAAATTTTCAAAAAAACGCATCAAAAACATGTTTATATTCAGTTCTGTAACGTTTTTACGAGTCGAACATACATTTCGGGGTGGGTGGGCTCAAACCCCATAACTTGCGATGTATAGCTCAAGTATGTGACCTTATTCAAAATTGGTCGGCTACAATTAATCCACCAATCAGAAGCTAGTTTACAAATTTAAGATCCGTGCAGTATTTTCTAAGATAGCAATTTAAAAAGCACGTAAAAAAATACTAATTAATGTAAAAATGAGAAAAATAACTTTCATTTTATTTCGAATCTCCTATAATTTATCCCTTAAAATAATGGAGAACATGGGGCTACGTTTAAACACTGGGACGTTTATTTCTTCTAGAACTACGTATTTATGTCAGGTGCTATTTATTTGTTCATTGAATGGTCGTAACAGATTGTGATGCTAGAAAGACAATATTACCGAGCACTCAAATCTCATGTCTAGAAAATAAATAGCAGGGGTAAGAAGTAGAACAGATAAATTTATAGAAAATAGTGTTGAGCAAGAAGACACTTACCTCATATTAAAAGAAAGAAAACACTCTGAAATGTGTGTAGCGCCATCTAGATACCTGCGTTGTAGAAGAGTATAGGTTTCTTTGTGTGTTTCCTATTATGCATCTGGGAAGATCATCGCACCCCAGATACTTTGTTTCTTTGGAGTCAGAAGTATGCATAGTCAAAAACAATAATAGTGGATGTCAGAAGATGTCTGTGCCAGAAACAATGAATAGATCTAAAGTCCAATTTTCTGAGGTTGCGAATCTTTCGTAGTGCAATCTTTCGGTCAGCTTAGTCGGACGATGAATTTTAATAAGTGCACACGCTTTCTGAGTCCCTCGAAACGATTTTTTGCATGTCCAAACAGTACAATTGAGGATTGAAGTCCAAAACAACACTGGTATCTACTTGTCATAAGTTATCACTTTTTACAGCAAAAAAAAAATAAAAAAATAGTAGAGTTGATTTGCAATAATACAGATTACCTCCAACACAAGTAACTTGTTATTTACAAATCTGAACGACGAGTGATCATGATGAGTGAGCGATTAGTTATAGTAGCATACTAACTTTTTGAAACGTATAGAAAAGTTGTCAATTTAAACAAAGATATTTCGAAGTTTATTCTCTCGGGATTACTTGAAGAAAAGTAACTAAATTTCAGTGTAGGTTTGAATGTACGGTCGCTTAAGTGCGTTATTTGAAAAACGGATCCATGATCTTCTATTTTGTTTAATTTATCCACATATTAAATATTTTGCCAGTTTAACATTCGATTTAACAGCTTTCAGAGGCAACGCTGTAGCGTTGCCTATAGTAAAGGCCATACGGCTCCAATGTTTTATTATTTATTCTTATTATTATTATTATTTTTTCCTAGAGGCACTTCATATGGAAGGGGTCGTCGTAGAAACTTCAAAGGGAGCTCATTCGATTGGAAATCGAGAGTTCTAGTGCCATTTTTAATAATCGAAAGTGATTGGAGGTAAACTAGACCCCCCCCCCCCCACGGCCATCATTCCCCCAAACACATCCAATCAAAATTTTGAGATAGCCATTTTGTTCAGCGTAGTTGATTTCCAGATAGAAAATATGTTTTGAGGAGGACACGTCCCCACGACCCTCAGGGCAAGGGGCTTTAAGTTTATGCCCTGGGGGCATATAAGGTTTTTATAGGTTTTGTCGTAGAAACTTCAAAACAGGCTCATTCAATTGGAAATTCAAAGGGCTAGTGGCCTTTTTAATAGTCGAAAGTAATTGGAGGGCAACTAGCCGCCCCCCCCCACGCCCATCATTACCCCAAACACATCCAATCACAATTTCGAGATAGCCATTTTGTTCAGCGTAGTTGATTTCCAGATAGAAAATATGTTTTTGAAGAGGACACGTCCCCACAACCCTCAGGACAAGGGTTTTTAGTTACGCCTTGGGGGCATATAAGGTTTTTACAGAAGGCGTTGTCGTAGAAACTTCAAAAAACGCTCATTCGATTGGAAATTCAAAGGGCTAATGCCCCTTTTAATAGTCGAAAGTGATTGGTGGGCAACTAGCCCCCCACGCCCATCATTCCCCCAAATACATCCAATCAAATTTTGCGATAGCCATTTTGTTCAGCGTAGTTGATTTCCAGATAGAAAATATGTTTTCGAGGAGGACACTCCCTCACAACCCTCAAGGCAAGGGTTTTAAGTTATACCCTGGGGCATATATGGTTTTTATAGAAGGCTTTGTCGTAGAAGCTTCAAAAAGGGCTCATTCGATTGGAAATTCAAAGGTCTAGGGCCCTTTTTAATAGTCGAAAGGGATTTGAGGGCAACTAACCCCCCTGTCACACCCACCTTTTCCCCAAACACATCCAATCAAAAATTTTAGACAGTCATTTTATTAAATGTAGTTTTAATAAAATGGAAATTTTATGTTTGAGCAGGACACTCCCCCCACAGCCTTCAGGGGCAAGGGTTATAAGTTATACCCTGGGGGCATATATGGTTCTTATAGAAGGAATGCTCGTATAAACTTCAGAGAGGGCTCATTTGATTGGAAATTGAAAGTTCTAGTTCACTTTTTAAGCGTCAAAAGATATTGGAGGGTCAGCCCCCCCCCCCCTAAATCCTTTTTACCCAAATGCATCCAATAAAAATTTTAAAATAGATATTTTGTTAAAAAAGTTCAAAGATCATATAACAAAAATTCCGGTGTTGACACAACCCAGCTGGGCCCGGGGGCAGGCGTTGTAAGTTATGCCCTGGGGGCATATATTGGTCTTATGGAAGTGGTGCTCGTATTAACTTCAAAGAGGGATCGTTTTTTTGGAAATTGAAAGTTCTAGTTCACTTTTTAAGAGTCAAAAGATATTGGAGGGCACCTAGCCCCCCCCCCTCCCACGCCATTTTTCCTCATACCCATCCGATAAGAACTTTGAGATAGATTTTTTTTTAAATAGTTCAAAGACCTTACCCTCCCCCCGCTCCTACTGTCTACGCTAAAGTTTTCTTCTTTATGCCAACTACGCTGCCCCCACCCCAAAAAGGTTAAAAAGGTAAAGTTTTGTATGGGAAGAAAGTTAAAAGTTTCAAGAAATTTCGAAGGGACGTTAAGACATATCAAAATACACTAATAAGAACTAGAAAAAGAATTTTCTATCCAATTACTCCCAGAAATTCTCTGAAACTGAAAATGCTAAAATACTTAAAATTACAGCAATACTTAAAATAAGGTTAAAATACATACTTTGCGATAAATGCTAAATTATTTTGGCACAAAAAATCCGAAAAATGGTCTAATAAAAACTATTCTGTTCTTTCTGCATCAACAAATGAAATAGCCTAACTACTGTCTTTTGAAACTATTTTTTCGATCCATTCATTGTTGCGTGAAAAAATCACGTTTGATTTATCAGAGGCATGTAATTAAGTTGTCTATAGCAAAGGCTATAAGGCTTCAATGTTTTATTATTATTAATTAAAAAAAAACCTTGCATAAAAATAAGTTTTCTAAGAAGAGTAAAGAGCCATATTGAACTCAGGACCAACAGAAATTAATTTCTATTATAGTTAAAACTCAAAAAGACCAGAAATTAGTGCTAAAGAATAAACGAAACCTCGAACGAACAGAAATTAAAATTAACTATCCTACAAACATAAAGATAACCGGTGCAAACATAAATGAATGAATAAATCTTATATAGCTTCAATATTTTTTTTTATTATTTCCTCCCCAGAGGTGCTTTATATGCAAGGGTTAAAAATACCATTTTTTAAAAATAGTTGAAAGGTTAAATAACAAAACTCTGGAGTCGACGAAACACCCCAGGGCCCGGGGGCAGGAAGGGATTCTCGTATAAACTGCAGAGAGGGCTCATTTGATTGGCAATTGGAAGCTCTAGTCCAGATTTTAAGAGTCAAAAGTGATCAAAGGGCAACTAACCCCCGCATGCCCTTTTTCCAAAAATATATCAGGTAAAAATTTTGAGGTAGCCATTTTGTTAAAAAATAAAGTTCAAAGGTCAGATAACGAAAACTCCGGGGTCGACACATGTTGGAAAAACATAATATTTGTAATATAATTCGTTTTATAACTAATTAATCATTAATTATAATAATTATATATACTAATGAATCATAATTTATATCCGGGGGGCATATATAGCTGTTTTGGAAGGAATTCTCGTATAAACTTCAGAGAGGGCCCATTTGGAAATTCGAAGTTCTAGTTCAGTTTTTAAGAATCAAAAGTGATCAAAGGGCAACTAGCCCCTCCCTCACGCCCTTTTTCCCCCAAATACATCAGATAAAAATTTTGAGGTAGTCATTTTGTTAAAAAAAACAAAATCAAGGGTCAGATAACAAAAACTCCGGGGTCGACACATGTTGTACAAACATAATATGTGTAATATAATTCGTTTCATAACTAATTAATCATTTGAAAAAAATAAGTTATTTAAAATCAATGAATCAGTACAAATGTAGAGCATTGACCTATGACAATCTGTTCAGAAAATATTGAAAAGGTAGTCAATGAAAAACATTCACGCCAAACCTTATTTCGTTTCAGACGGATGGATAAACCCATCTGATAAAAATTTGAGGTGACCATTTTGTTAAAAATAGTTCAACCATCAGATATTAAAACTCCAGGGTCGACACAACCCCCCAGGGCTAAGAGACAGGCGTTGTAAGTTATACTGTGGGGATATATATGGTTCTTATAGAAGGGATACTCGTATAAACTTCAGAGAGGACTCATTTGACTGAAAATAGAAAGCTCTAGTTCACTTTTAAACAGTCAAACGAGACTGAAGCTTAATTAGTCCCCACACGCCCTTTTTCCCCAAACCCATCCAAAAAAAATTTGAGATAGCAATTTTGTTAAAAAGAGGTCAAACATCAGATATTAAAACTCCGAGGTTGACACAAACCCATTTTTCCACTTTGATATTGTTACTTTGATATTAGTTTTGATACTTTGATGAATAATTTGATTATTTTTTTTTAAGTTTGATTTTGAAATCAGGAATTTACAAAAACTTGAAATTTTTTGCAATAAAAAACGAACAAAAATTAATTAAAAAAAACTTTCCGAAAAATAAGTTTTTCAAAGAAAAGTTAAGGCCATTTGAAACTTAAGCTCAGCAGATACAAATACCTTCTATAATTCAAACTCAAAACGAGCAGAAATTACAATTAAAGAATAAATGAAACCCAAAACGAACAGAAATTAAATAAACAATCATAGCAAAAACACACAACAAGTAAGTAATAAAAAAAAGGTCTTAAAGCGAGTAATGCTTAGATTGAATATGAAAATCAAAATTAAAACGAAAAAAAATATTTTTCTATTGAAGTATAAATGAAATTTAAAACGAACAGAAATTAAATAAACAATCAGTGCAAACAAACATAAAACTATATGCGGCTTGAACAGTCTTGGAAAGTATAAACACCATCAAACTGAATATTTGATGTGTAATGATATCAATTGTTGAAAGATCCATCAGTTCAAGAATTTATCTTGAAAAGTTGTTTAAAGTTGTTTAAAGCTCTTTTTAAAGTTGTTAAAGACGAATATAGTTTCCTTTCCTAACTGTAAATAAAAGCCAAAAGCCTACTGCGTCATTGGCGCTTAACTGAAAACAATCTATGTTTCAATTATGTTCTTTTTTAGTCCTTACGGCATCGAAAACAAAAATAAAATTATAGTTAAATAAAATCTTGAACTGATGGATCTTTCAACAGTTAATATCATTATACATCAAATATTCATTTTGATGTTGTTTATACTTTCCAAGACTGTTCAAGACGCATATAGTTTTATGTTTGTTTGCATTGATTGTTTATTTAATTTCTGTTCGTTTTAAGTTTCATTTATACTTCAATAGGAAAATGTTTTTTTTCGTTTTAAGCTTGATTTTCATATTCATTCTAAGCATTACTCGCTTTAAGATATATTTGTTCATTTATATTATTACTTGTTATGTTTTTGCTATGATTGTTTATTTAATTTATGTGCGTTTCGGGTTTCATTTATTCTTTAATAATAATTTCTGGTCGTTTGGAGCTTGAATTTTATAAGGTATTTATATCTGCTGAGCTTAAG
The DNA here is from genome assembly GCF_049724085.1 of Artemia sp. Qi Xiang Cuo. NCBI lineage: Eukaryota > Metazoa > Arthropoda > Branchiopoda > Anostraca > Artemiidae > Artemia > Artemia sp. Qi Xiang Cuo. The sequence continues at coordinate 71,809,179 of NC_142795.1, read as the reverse complement.
TTTAAAATGGCCTTTGATTTTCTTTGAAAAACTTATTTTTCGGAAAGTTTTTTAAAATTAATATCCCAAAACATTGAGTAAGTTGGTAGTTTTCGGTCACAGAACTTGTAACCTATTGCTTCCATCTGAAATATTTCTTTTCTCTACGGATTTTCGATTCATTTCAGGCTACCCGTCACGTCCAGTGCCTATTAAAAGTCGAGAGATCTCTTTAGCGGTCAATATTTTGAGCCTTGTGGTATATTCTAGAAATTGCTTAAACAAAGATTTTTGGATATAAAAGCTTTCGAAATGGTCGCTCCAGTGGATAGACATGAGCTTTCCCGAAGATTTACATAAGTTTACCCCTTTAAAGAAAATTGACCCCTTTTCTCTTTGAATCAATCATTATACAGAATTGCTCCTAGTCTCCTGAGTTTGCATTAGGAGCAGTAATTATTATTATGATTGTTCATCTCCGTATTACACAGCTATCAATTAACTCTTCGCTTAAAGTTTCATAAGCTCTAAGTTTAGTTTCAAAATCGCTTAGCTTAACCTTCTACAGAGAAGAATTACATAAAACCTTTTTATGTATCTTTTACGGATGAAATTATTCAAACGATTCAAGCAGGTCCACACATTGAATTAATCGATGAATTAATATAAATTGTTTTTCATGATCAAACATCTTGATCATGGTTGCAGCGGTAGCTGCAACCTAGTAAAGAGCGAACCACAGCCCATAGTAATCAAAAGTTGAAAAACGTGTTTTCAAAAAAACTGTCTGGTAAAACAAAAATCTCCATCAGACGATGAATCAGGATTATTATCACTCGCTTCGACTGAATTTAAAGGTAAAATTTTATTGCGAAAACACAGTTGTAGTGGTTTCGAACAAGGGAACGAAATCCCTCAAAAATGTCGTCAGATTAAATTAAAAAGTGAATCGATGGAATAAGCATTGGCCAAAACCTGTTGAAAAATAAGTACAGCCCCCCACCTTGAACACCAAGGAAATTCACCTTTTGGCATGGGTAGCACTGATGTGTCTCGCTTCTTTTTTTTTTTTTCTAGAAGGGCTAGGGGGTGGCCAGAGCATCATAGAGAGGTGTGTAATAGCTCATTCGAAAGGGAATTAAATTTGTAAGTGCCCTTTTTAAGTGAGCAAAAAGATTGGAGGGCAGACAGCCCCCCATCCCTACAGGCCCCCTCCCCCCAACTAGTCCTATAAAAATTTTGAGATAGTCATTTTGTTTAACATACTTCAAAGGTCCAATATATATGGTTTTGATGACGATATAACCCTCCGTAGTCCCAGGGGAAGGGCTGTGTGTGGTATCGGGCGTATCGATATCGCACGTATCGGTATCGTGCGTATTGGTATCGCATCTATCGTATCGGGAATATCGGTATCCGCTGTTGTTTTTTTAGTCATTTTCTAGGCTCATTTTTATTAAAGCATGTCCCGGCAAGGTATCATCATTGCAGCGGCAGCTGCAACCTAGTAAAGAGCGAACCACAGCCCATAGTAACCTAAAGTCAAATAACGCGTTTTGAAAAAAACTGCCTAGTGAAAAAAAAAATTCCCATCTGACACTGACTCACGTTAACTATTATTTTGGTTCGTCTTAAAAGTAAAAGTTTATTGCTCGAAAAAGATCAAAATGAAAAGTGTACCATTGGAATAAACATGGTCAAAACCTTGTACAGGGAAGTTACAGTCCCCCTCCCTAAACAACAAGGAAAATCATTTTTTTGCATCGGTAGCACTGATATGTATCCCGTTTTGTTGTTGTTTTTTTTCCTTTTTTTCAACAGGTCTAGCGGGCTACCAAAACCTCATACAGAGATTCTCATTGACTTATTCAAACGTTATTTTTCATACCTAAATTCTTTTTATAAATTTTGCCATCTACAAGTACTATATGGCACTAAAATGGCACTTTCTGCTATTCCTCAAAGGGTGGCACTAGCAGGTTACCATAATATCGCTCATACAAAAGATATTGCACATATCTACGTCTTTCACATAAATTCTAAGATCATCAAGTTCAAATGGCACTAAAAACGGCACTTTTGATGTCGTGTCTCAAGTGGAAAAGCTTCAGGAAAAACAAATGATTTCCAACAAAATGTTTTGCTCGAATTCAAACAAATAAAAAAAAATCTAATTTTTCTGTTGGAATTGTGACTTGCTTATTTAATTCAAACAAGTCGCAAAAAAATTCAATTTTTCTGTTGGAATTGTGACTTGCTTATTGAATTCGAACAAATTATTGAAATTATTAAGATTTATATACTTTTCAGTAGAAAAAATGTAATTTTCACCGTAAATAGGTTATATCAATCAGCACGGTTTGAACTTCAACAGTAGTTTGAAGTTTCTTGAATATCATTTTAAATTTGACTATAGGACCATTGAAAGCAATATGTTCAGTATTAGTTCAATTGAAATATTTGAATTATAGCAGAAAAGGGGGAATGCTAATTGAATTTTGAGCATAAAAAGATAATCATAAAAATAAGGAAATATATTTTTACTTTGAAACAAGTTGAGCTTTCTTGTCTGCAAAATGAACACGCAGAAATTTATGTACGAAAATTATCTTGTAACTTTTACAATCGCTTTTTTTTAAATACATTTTTTTGGAGTTTCTGTAGGTAGAAAATTTCTTTATATGCTACCCTAACCTTAACAGTACTAACGGTGAAAATATATTACTTTCTGAATTCAATTTTTTCTAATCAAGAACGAAAATCCTTTTGTGGGAACAACTTATGTTTTTCCGATGAACGTCATTTTTGAAATGAGACCCAAAAAACGTTTCAAAAAAAATTCTTCCCTGGATATGCCATAAATTTGCTGCTTACGCTGAATAACAAAGTAAGTAAATATATCGAAGAAAAGAAGATGCCTGTAAGGGTGTCTTAGTCTTTTGTATTTAAGTACATTAATCAACAGCCTCCCCACAAAAGAGGATGTCCTAGAATGGTGCACATTTCAACTGGACTCGAAAATACTACACTTTAATATCATGAATTGTGCTTCAAAAACTCCGGTTTGCTACAGGATGAATTAAAAGATAGGACGTTATCCCAATAAGTTTTATCAAACAGTTCATAGTGTTAAACTGTTATTAAGGAGCGACTCAGCTCAATTGTAACCGAAACTCAAAAATGGAATTTTGATAACAATTGATAAGAATAGGGTTTTTATGCAGATTGCAAATATATATATTTCATGACGTTAAATATCTACCCACCAAAGGCTCCAAGCCTCAGAAGAAAAAGGGATTTTGATGGATTAAGGGATTTTGAAAACAGGGAGCCTGATTTTCGAAAAAGGGAGAAACACCCCCCAAAAAGTCAAAAATCTTAATGTAAATTATACCTTCAGATTCAGCGTATCAGAAAATGTTATTGTGGGGGTTATGATCCCCTATCTGCACAAACGTGGAATTTATGTTTTTGCCAGAAGACTGATTACGGATGCTTTTCTATTTTTTTTTTTTTTTTTTTTGCTCTAGTGTCCTTTTTAAGAGACCGTAAAGATTGGAGGGCAACTAACTCCCAAGACCTAATTTGTCTCTTATTTTGTTTTCGAATGTTATGATTTGAGATCGATTTGACAAAAAAAATCATCTCCTTCAACTACCTACAAACGTATAATGTTAGAATATAATATTGCCTTTTCATTGGAAAAGGCACTTGTTTCATTTAAAAAAGTTGGAGAAACAACCGAAAGTGCACTTTGTGGGAATGTGCTATCAAATAAAATCCATAAAAAGCGATTAAGTATTAATACTTAATCGCTTTTTATGGATTTTATTTATGAGCCCAATTTTAATTTTGATTTTCATATTCAATCTAAGCATTACTCGCTTTAAGACCTTTTAACAGCTTTCTTTTGTTACAGTAGCCTTCTAGTTTCTGCTAGTCAGTAGGTGGTTTATAAAGCCCTGTCTTCATTATGGCTTTTTCAGGCGAAGTCGGCCGAGTAAAAACAGCTTTTCAGAAAACAAACGTTCCTGAAAAAAATGTATTATTTTGCGAAGTATGGATAATGAACTTTATGTTATACACTGAAGGTTTCTCTTAGCTGTTAAGGTTGTTTGCAGTATTCTTTTAAAGCTGTCTTATCTCCCATAGATCGGTGATAATTAGAAATTATATTAAAAATAAGTTTTCAACTGAAACTAAGAAGTAACACTAAAACTTAAAACGAGCATACATTATTCCGTATAAATAAAAAAGATTATGGCAGCGTTGTTTCTGCATTAAATTTTAATCAAAAACGAACAAAGATTAATTTAATAAAACAAAGTTTTTTCCGAGGGAAGTAAAGAGCGATGTTGAAACTTAAAACGGACAAAAATTATTACTTCACAGCATATTTAATATATGTTAATATAACTAGTACAAATAAACCAACTAAATATGTTTCCCTATGATTTTATGCTTATACAAAACTAGCGCTTTACTGAAAACACAAAATAATATAGGAGTTTTGGTACAGTAAAAGCAAACCAATAAAGGACAATTTTTTATAGAATCAAAATATTATCAATCCCTTTAAGGATCAATCCCTTTTAAGATAAAGCAACAATCCATTTTAGGGCTTTCTTTATTTTTTAAGTTTATTTGGCATCGCTTTGGCATAATGGTCCAGTTCAATGAACGGCTCTCGTTTTGGTTCTTAAAAGAAAATGTCATGATTAATTTGGACACAAGTTCGAAGTAAGGCCATCTTGATAGAATTAGGACTAGGCTATAGAATAGCTTTAGAATTTGTATCCTTGCTTGAAATTCACTCTTGTATACAGAGGAATAATCGGATTTCCAGAGTTCATATTATGTCTTATTTTATCTTCATTTCAAGTGATACTAAAGCATACATCTTACAATTTAAGACTGTATATTACCCACTAGTGATATTATAGCTGGTGAGATAAACATGCTGCTTGATAAATCAATCCAATATTTCTGTATGCTGTTCAATTACTTCGCAGTTATTAAAAAATATTTAGTTTCACGCTTATGTTTTTAAGATCATTTTAATTGTATACTGAAAGTTACTGACGTCACGACTGGTGTAAGACTATGAAAAGCTTTATAGATTCGATTAGTATAGTCCGGTTTCATACTCACTTTTGACTCTTAAACCTATAATCCTGTTTTTTATACTTGACTTTTGTGTTTTCAGTAAAGCACTAGTTTTGTATAATCATAAAATCATGGGGAAACATATTTAGTTGGTTTATTTGTACTAGTTATATTAACATATATTAAATATGCTGCGAAGTAATCATTTTTGTCCGTTTCAAGTTTCAACTTCGCTCTGTACTTCCCTCGGAAAAACTTTGTTTTTTTAAATTAATTAATTTCATATATCTATCCAATTATTGAATTAATCGATGAATCAATATAATTACTTTTCATCAATTATTGAATGAAAATATTCATTAGTTGCTCAAAGCAAATCCAAGAATTGTTTTCCCACTCGTGTTACGTTTATCTGGTGCTAAGTAAGCAATACCAATATTAAACATCAAACTTGGGCTACTAGTAAAAACGTTTTGTTAGAATCATTCAATTAAAATCGTATGATAGTTTCGTATAAACAGAAATATTATCATTATCAATTGTGCCGTAAATGTGCTCACTATTAACGCTTGTGAGTGGGAGCAAAAAAGGACTGAACACTAATATTCCGAAGTGTATCTGGGGCATCATACGGAGCGAAGTCTTTTGTAATTCTATGGCCTGTGTCGAAAGAACCCGGTTGACCCTCATCCATGATAAGCTCTGACCATGACTGTTTCCATTGTATTTTTTTTTTCGTCTGCTTTTTTATATATTTGATTTAATATTTATCTTCAAAGCCGTTATTTGGAAAAGCAGATCAGACCAATTGTATTTCTGGGAAAATAAAACTGGGGAAAGAGACAATTGCGACTATTGATGGTCATTGGGACTGCGTGATCAACTTGGTGGACAAGAAAACAGGAGAAAGTCAAGTTCTGTGGCATCCTACGCCAGAGGTAATTCCCTGTTTTTTTTTCTTTTGTTCTCTTTTTTTTCAATACGTTTTTGCGTTGACATTTCATAAAACTCAATAATCAGTAAGAATTTTTGGGAAAATAAAACTGAGGAAAGAGACTCTGGCGACTATTGATGTTCATTGGGACTGCATGATCAACTTGGTGGACAAGAAAACAGGAGAAAGTCAAGTTCTGTGGCATCCTACGCCAGAGGTAATTCCCTGTTTTTTTTTCTTTTGTTCTCTTTTTTTTCAATACGTTTTTGCGTTGACATTTCATAAAACTCAATAATCAGTAAGAATTTTTGGGAAAATAAAACTGTGGAAAGAGACTCTGGCGACTATTGATGATCATTGGGACTCCGTGATCAACTTGGTGGACAAGAAAACAGGAGATAGTCAAGTTCTGTAGCATCCTACGCCAGAGGTAAGTTCCAGTTTCTTTTTTCTTTTGTTCGTTTGGGTTTTTTTTCAATACGTTTCTGCGTTGGCATTTTATAAAACTATGAATAGTAATTAAGAACCGAAAAGAAATTTAACGTTCAAAATAAACGTTTTAGCATCCTTCTCTGTGATAGTGGACTAGTAATAAACTAAAACAACTTATTATATATATCTTCTGAAAATCTAAACTTTCAAATATATGTTCTTGATTTATGAAGATATATCGATTTTAGCATAGCCATAGTGGTGTAGCCAGGGGTCAAGGCCGTATCCTTGTACCTGGTTACAGGATCTGTAGCGTGCTATTTAGATAATATACACAATATATTTTGTTAAAGATACACCCACTTACGATATATATATATATATATATATATATATATATATATATATATATATATATATATATATATATATATATATATATATTTTTGGTTGAGGGGGGGAGGTGACTGATAGTACCTCATGGTGTTGGAAAACTTAGCCACGCCTCCGCTGGGTCGAATTTTTTTCCTTCTTCTTACTAGGACTAGAATTGAATGCTAACATTAGAGGGGACCAATCCCCAGGAAACTTGAACAGTAAAACCATATCCTTTACGTCGAACAATCAGTATGTTTTTATAACTTAAGGTATTTTATTGTTTAAATTCCTGATGCAAATTTTGGTAAGATATTTTTTTGCATTTTTACAGCTTAATATCTCGGCATTGGATGACAATTGGGCCATCATTCGATAGCTGAGATTTATTTTATTCATAATTCGTATTAAATACTAAAAGCCCGCTTTTAATTTTTTATTGTATTGAAAAATACTTGGAAAACACGAAAAATATGCGAAAATAGAAATATGTTTCTATATATAAGCAAGTTTAGCTTATTCTCAATGAAATAAATCTCAGTAATATCATAATCCTGGATCGATTAAGGGATTGGTTTGGAACCAATGAAGCCAAAAATTTAAGTATCTTGTTCTTTTGCCTCTGGGCTACTTGGAAAATGTTTCACAGGGAATATAACCTTTCATTTACTGAATCTTGCATATAGATAGTAGCATAATGCGGCTTCTCATGACAAATTGATTTACTTTGGCGGAATATTTTGTGCGTTTTACTGATTTGAAATTAAACTTATTGCGTCTGTTGACCCAATCAAGTTTACAATTTCCAGTAAAATTAAATCTAATCCTTGATTGGAGAGGGAGAAATTGACTGACAACATTCTCGATCTATGGTAAGATTAAGAAAAAAAACAAGTTTTTTTTAACTGAAAGTAAGGAGCGACATTAAAACTTAAAACGAACAGAAATTATTCCGTATATGAAAGGGGCTGTCCCCTCCTCAACGCCTCGCTCTTTACGCTAAATTTTTATATTGTTTAAGAAATAGAGTTGTGAGAAAGAGTCAAACTTTAGCGTATATTTGCATTCATATATTTGCTATTAGTGTATTTTTTAAAAGATCAGTGAGGCTCAAGTAACTTTATGCCTTGATCTTTGATTTTAATTAACAATTCAACTTTCTATTTTTTTATTATTATCTTGTTTTAAGTATTTATTTTATTATTTGTAGTTAGTTATTTTGGTTTGAATTAAAGCAATAAAGTGCACAGAAGAAGTAAAAACAGAATTAGTACAATACGTATTATTTGTAAATTTCTTTTTCAGACAGTAACATGATTTTAAAGTAAAAAAATCTATGAATCGGTTTTTTGTTCCAACTATTGGAGGTATGTTTTTCTGTCCTCTCAACTTGATCATACTGCCTTTTTATTCCCCTTATTATAGTTCCGAAAAAAGTTAAAACAGATATTGATTATACTGTTACGAATCCTTATTTGTTATTTTTGAGATAAAGAAAAAATAAAGATAAGTATCTAAAAAATGAACGTGGCGTTCGTATTTCCGATTTGGCAAAGGAGTTAAGCTTTTCAATGACAAAGTATAAAAAACAATCAATTCTTATCTATTTTCTTGAAATTCTTGGCGATCCTTGAAGCTAGTAAGGTAATCTACTCTTTAAGATGCAGTATTTGTTGGGAAGCATAAAGTTGCATTTACGAATTGAACGACGTTGTCACCAGATAGCTCCAAAACTCGGTGGTTCATTAGTCTGGATTTCTAGCCTATAAAACCAAGAATTCATGCTTGAATTTTCTTAGGCTGAATTTTAATTTACTTTCTAACAAGTTGATCACGGTCACAAAAGTTTTTAGTTGATTTAACCAGGGAAATATGGTAGTAACGGATTTAGGCAATGGGAACCAATCTGCTGACGGTTGCGGTTGTCACTTCAATAGCTTCGAGCTAAATAATATAAAAAGTATATTTAGGAAAATAAAGGTTCAAACTTCTATAGAAAAAAAATAGTTTCGACTCTGGCAAAACAACCCTAGCTTGAATCTCTTACTCTTAGTGGTTAATTGTATTAATTTTAGGCTCGTAAGAAACGCTTAAAGCGTTTTGTAGTACCAATTGAGAACCAAGAAGAATACGAGTCCGACCGGCTTTGGCAGCATGTAGCAGCAGCAATCCAATCAGAAGACCAGGTCAAAGCCACTGAAGAAAAAACAAAATTGGAAGATATTCAAAGAAATGAAGCCAAAAAAAGAAAAGAGTCTGGATCGACTTGGACTGCAAAATTTTTTGAACAGGTAAATTTTTAATCCAGATAATGAGTATTGCATCTATAAGGGATAAAACGCAATCAAACCGCTCTTTGGTATTGATGCTGATGATCATTGTTGGAAACGATTACATAATCTATAACAATTTGTTTCAGAATCCTTTATAAGGAATGCCCTATAGTTTTCAATCCATAGCCCATGTTCATACATTTGTATTAAATATTAATCACGCAAATGTATTCTTAATTAGAAGTTATCGCATTTCAGTGGAACTATTTTCTTCTACATAAGAAAGCAAATACAACCAAACTGCTTGATGGTAGTAATGGTGATGTGGAATGCTAGAAATAATAATACATATGTTGGAGATTCTTTTAGCCCTTTGTTTGGGGCACGATGTCATTTTAAACCGTAACCTAAGTTGGTACATTTGTACTGAGTATCAATCAAAGAGTATGGGTAACTTACAGGAGTGGAAACTGACGCTGGTGTCGACAAAAGCAAACTTTAAGCGCTATCTAATGTTTGGCGACACTTGGCATTTTTTTTCAGTGTAATAATAAGAATAATTAATTTAATTTTTGCAGCTGGTAAAATTAGTGCAGTAATAAGTGTCTGATCTCAGTTTCTGATAGAAAAACGATTATAAAACTCGAAAAATGCCAAGTTTCGCCAAACACTAGATGGCGTGATGGCTTTCATTTGCCGACACTAGCGCCAGTTTTTACTCTTATAAGTTACCCATACTCTTTGTTATCAATAACATTCAAGTATAAATTTAATCTTAAATAGAAGCTACCACATTTAGGGGTATTATTATGTCCTGTGTAAGGGAATATATGAGACCCAACTGCTCCTAGCTGTAGTAATGGTTAATATCGAAAATAATACCGAAATGTGCGACATTTTTAAAACACTTTATTTATAATACTGCACTTCTTAATTCGTAACCCATGTTGTTACGTTTCTATAGAGGAAGATTTACCCTCCAGGAATGGACCCCTAAAAAGAGACTAAAACACTTTGATTGACTTGAAGCTTTCGAAAATCATTGCATGGGCTAAGGGGGCCACATATTCTTGAGAATTCGTGGGATGTTATGAGGCTCGGAAATGGGACAGAAATCTATTGTTCTTAATCAGCTACTGCCGTAACTGAACTGAAACTTACAGCTGTAGGTGAAAATTACAGCCGATCCATGGTCAAAGAGGGACTTGATATATATAAAAAAAAACGTTGAGCCAAATGGGGCCAAAAAACTATTTTTCGGACGTAAATTAGGAAATCCACGGATATATTTTTCTTGGTTAGCTTTAAAGCTACTTACATTTTGACAGGGCAAAGAGAACCTTGCTGAACACGAAAATTTTTAAACAGAATAAGATTCCATCGATTCGTGACGTCAAAAATAGGCACAATGTTGTCCATCAACGTGTCCATCATACAGTCTAGTTCCAGACACAGTATATCGGTGTATTTTCAATTGTGACTTCTTCTTGAAATACGCCTTAGATTAGCTTTTGACTTGGAGGAGGGGGGAGAGGTCAATCAGAAGACACTATTTGTATCCAGATTATAAAAATGACGTATTTGCAATATCTCTGGAACGGCTTTGGGGGGGGGATATTGATCTGAAACTTTGCGTTAAGAGGATAAAGGGGTGGACTGTAAGTTTTTAGTCCAGGAGGAGGGGATGAGAGGGTAAAAAAATGTTGTCTCCAATCTGACTAAAAAGCTTTTGCACTACTGGTCCCTGTAGAAGTTAGAACTGCATTCGCGGTTAAGTGGTGTGGAAAATCAGAAGACAGTATGTGTACCCATGTTATCAAAATAGTGTATCAGCAATGTGCTGGGAACGACATGGGAGGGGGGGGGGTTCGATTTGAAACTTACGGGTAATGTGGAGGGGCCAAGTAGACCTTGAATTTTGACTTCGGAGAAGGGCCGGACATAAATCAAAAGGCATTTTTTGTATCTAGATTATCAAAATACCCCCAAATTTTAGTGTAATAAAATGTATTAAAACAGTATTTCCCAAAGTTACGGTTGATCGAATATTTGGACTGAATGCTCATATTTTGCCCAAAAGTTTAATTACTTCCCAAAATTTTACATCTTAAGTAAACAAAAAAAAAACTGAAAAAATATTATAAAATTCTGTCAACTTACCAAAAATAGAGTTATGTCAATTAAAAAACGAACATAACTTGATAATAACAATAATAACAATAACAATAATAAGTAAAGAGTCTTGTTAAGACCGAGAATTAGCCGAAATAGCCATATATGATTCAAACTTAAAACAAACAGAAATTTATCAATTTATTACTGAAACCTGAAACAACATTACTGAAACAACACAAACAGAAATTAACCTGAATAACTACATCAAACACAAAGGCAAAAGTTACTCCTATGGATGACAAGATATATCCTAAATCGAACAGAAAATTAAATGAATAATCAACTCAAACTTGAAAACGAATAGAAATTATTGAGGCTAACGCGTCCCCCCACCCTCTAAAGGTTAGACTGTCATTAGCACTTTACTGAAAACAATTTTCATTTTGAGCAATTTGTTTTCTGTTTGTCACGACAGCAACAAAATAATATCACACAGCTAATAGATGTTTACAGGTAAGAGCTACTGTAAACAAGAGTGGGGTTACCCCATCTCAAACCCTCCAAAAGGTTTGAGTGTCGTTTGCTCTCTACTAGAACCAATAATTATTTCGAAGAGCTCGTTATTGTTTGTCAAATTATCAATAATAACAAAACAAAAATGACGATAATAAGCAAGATTACTGGGAAAGAAAATCTCACAAGATAAGTACGTTTGTTAATACCATTTAAACCTTCACAATTAGATATATATTAGTAAGGATTAATACCCTCCCTCTCCCACCAAAGAAAAAGGTCTATGAATTATAAATAAGTCAGACCAATTTCAAACTTAATTATACCTAAACCACGTTCTCTATGATCAGACGCTATTCCAAGCATAACCAAAATCATTTGATTTCCCCTACTAGATGCTAAGTTCAGTATAATTTAACCTGCAATTCATACTTTTTGTATTTCTTTTCTCTGCTGTTTCTTTTAAGGAGATAATTGACTAATTGACTAGCTAAGGAAAAAATGTGGACACTTCAGCAGCTTTCACACTACGTCCATATTTTTCTGTGCTAAGTGGTTAGGTTACGCTACGTCAGTTATAAATTTTCTCATTTAAACAAGCCCTCTCATCAAGGGCCGTATCTAGGGAGGGGGGAGGGGGTTTGAACCCCCCCCCCCCCGAAGTGTTACCCTACTCGTAAAAACGCTATAAAAATGCATATAAACTAATTTTTTGTATATTTTTTAAAATTTTCGTACTTAAAAAAAGTACGTTTAGCTGTGTGATGTTATTTTATTTCTGTTATGACAAAAAGAAAACATATTGCTCGAAATAAAACTGTTTTGAGTAAAGTCCTGGGAGATGTATATGTTTTATGAGGGGGGGGGGTCAAACCCAGTACCCCCTCCACCCCCTGGGTACGCCCCTGCTGCCTACTTACGGACTAAATCTGCTCCTTAAGCTTTCATTACATAACATAAAATCTTAAGTTTTGAAAGGATTTACAGCGTAATTTGAAAGCTCCATTATTTTGTAGGATCCAGAAACTGAGCAGTGGTTCTATAAGCACTTAGACGTCCGCCCATGGGATCCCAGGAACGATTTATACCAGTATGAAAAGGAGTTTGTTATCTGTACTCGGACTAAGCATCGAACTCCGGTTGTTCGCTCTGGCTCTTCTAGTATAGTTGATAGAACGGGATCGACACGCCAGCTGAAAGTTCATGTCCAAAATGAGGGATTAGGTCGCGAAAGTATAATTACGAATTCAAAAATACCTGTGATGAATGGAAATCTCAAGGAGCAACTTGATGTGTAAGTAGAGGGCTATTTTGAACTATGTGGTAGTAATAATCTAAAACGCAATAAATAATTAGATAATATTGAGTGAAAAAAATGAAGCAACGGGGGGGGGGGGGTCTAGAAACTGCTGCAGTTTTTTTCATTTCCTCCTAGATGGGTGGTATTAAACCTCTGTTCAAAGTCTGCCCATTATAACTGAACATCGGTCGTGTGAGGATATTCCTATGCTTGAAAAAAGCAAAAGGAACAAAAAGGAAAAAAATAAGAAGATGCCAGTTATAATTAAAAAGAGAAAAAAGGTACGTTTTTCCAATCATTAATCAGAGGAAAGCTAACAACCCTTGTTGGTTAGCGAAAAAATTGTCCACGTATTCAACAAATATTTTTATTACAATTAAAACATTTAGAATATGTTGTTGTCTATATAAATCATAAATTAAAAAACTTCAATTAATAATTGTCTAAAACACAACAAATAATTAAGTAAGATATAATAAAAAGGGAGAAGGGGGGGGGAGGGTAGAAATTGCTGCATTTCATCTCATTTCCTCCTACGTGGGTGGTATTAAACCTCTTTCCAAAGCCTGGATCTTTATTAGCGAATGTTGGTTTTATGAAAATAGTTCTTTGCAGCAAAACAAGTAAAAAAAAAAAAGTTAAAAAAAGAAGAAGAGGAATACTAAAGTTAGGATTAAAGGGGGGAAAGTGCACCCTTATCAATCATTAATTTGAAGAAAGTTAAAAACCCTTGCTGGTTAGTGAAAAATGGACCCCAAGGATTTTCAGCATCTTCAACAAACATTTTTATTTCAGTAGAAACATCTAGAATCTGTTGATAAGTATATGGTACCGTGAATGTCCGAAATTGGTGAATGTCCATATTCACCGGTGAATGTCCGATATAATTTTTTGTCCTTGGATTTAGTCAGCGTCGCCAGTCAACTTTTTCAGTTTTATGCAAGGTTTGATGGTGCTAGGTTATGTTAGGTTTTTAACCCGTTTCTGAGATTTATAACCTAATTTAACCTAACCAACTTTAACTTTTACCATCAAGGCTTGTATAAGACTGAAAAAGCGGATTCGCAAAGCTAATTGAATCCAAGGAGAGAAAAGGGAATTTCGGACAACTACCGGTGAATTTCGACATTAACCAGATCTTGGACATTCACAGTAACATATATAAATGATAAAAGGACCTTTTCTGTTATGCGTATACCACTGCTAAAGACCCCTCTAGCATTTCCATTGTGCAGATACAAAATATGAGTTTTAGATTTTTAATTTAATATTTAATTTTAAAAGTTTTATTTACCAAATATTTTTTTAAACCATAGTTGTATATACCAAATAGGTGCAATACCAAATAGTTTAAATATCAAAAATTTCAAAAGATACTCATAACAGAAAATATCCTGATAATTCCAATCTGGGATAAGCTTTTTTTAATGTTTTTCCGTTTTTTTACCAAAGTGTTTTTTTCCCTTGTGAAGAAATTTATTATAGGTGGATAATTATGCTTGTAGGCGGGAAAGGTTGGAGGATCCCCCCCCCCCAACAAACTTCTTGAAGTTTTCTTTCCCGGAAAATCTGCAGATTCCGTCATATAAACCTGAAAACGCTCTGCCATCTATTGAGAAAATAGGTGGTCCCCTCGAAATTCTTAGATCTGTGTATCCGTATTTGCCGTTTATTTTCTGAGGAAAGTTCTAGAAATGAAATCCCTAGTGAGATATCCTAGAGTGACCTTTATCCCCTGGAAAACCCCTGATCTATATGTATATAAAGAATATGGCTTTCTCCATGGTAAGGCATCTTCATTTTTACATCCAGAGATAAGCGGGTGGGGGCATGCGAATGAAACGGTTCTAATTTGACATAATATGTACAACGTTGAATCTTATTACGTTAAATGGGGTAAATAAAAGATAAATATTTAAATATACACGGGCTAATGGTCAGATTCGTATCGAGGGTTTTTTTCAGGGCGGGGGGTTAAAAAAAACTTAACAAATCAGTTTATATTCATTTTTGTAGCATTTTTACGAGTCAAACAAACTTTTTTTTTTTTGGGGGGGGGGGGGGTGGTGGTCAAACCCCTATCCCCCCTCCAGGATATGGTCTTGATAATGGTTAAGATGTGCATACTGCAGGTTTAGTTGCGTTTTTTTTTATTATAGTTTTTCTCTTTCTATTGCAAATCATTGTATATACTTCTTTCAGCTGTTTAGCAATCATATAAATCGATAATAGCTGACTAAATACCACAGTTTATAGAATTAGCAGTATGATCATACCCTATCTCACCCATTATAAAAACCCGGACCAAGGTGCGAGTGCTCCAGAGAACGTTTTTGCATATAGAAATATAAGCGGCATTAGATCTTTTCACGGGTAGATTTCTCTTGGACACGAAACAAGTGGAAACCCGCTATTACGAATAATGCACTTTGTAACCATTTCTCATTGATTGTCGGAAACAGACTAACCCGTTAATGCAGAAAGAAGTGGGAGGAGTTTTTTGTTCGTACCGAGAATGAAGACCAGAAATGATCTGCGATAAACTTACTGGATAATTCTATAAACTGTGCTAAATACAGTCAATTCTAATACATAAGATTATAAATTAGTAATACACCAATTGAGAATAACTGCGGAAAA
Organism: Artemia sp. Qi Xiang Cuo; assembly: GCF_049724085.1. Lineage (NCBI taxonomy): Eukaryota > Metazoa > Arthropoda > Branchiopoda > Anostraca > Artemiidae > Artemia > Artemia sp. Qi Xiang Cuo. The sequence continues at coordinate 71,793,512 of NC_142795.1, read as the reverse complement.
CGAAGAAAAGCACCTCTAATGAAAGGAATATAAAAGAAAGAAGGGAAAAAGCCAGACAGTAAAGACAATTATTGGCTTCTGCATTCCAAAAAATTGTGCCTCGCTAAGTATAAAATATATTTTAAGAAACATGTCTATTTGAACGTCAGTGATGTGAGAGCACTGGTTCCGCTTAGCCTCTTCTTGATTGATATCATTTACCCTGTCAGCAGCAGGGCTGGCTTCGATATGGACAGTCAATCTGAGCCGTCGGAATATTCGAAGGCTGTCCAGTTATATTGACTGTCCATCCATAGCCGCCGGTTCGAAAATGATTTGCCAACAAAAAATGTTCCTGGCAGGGTAAATGATGTCAAACAAGATGAGTCTTTACACATGTTACTAAATGAATTTATTCCAGGTGGACTCGTATTTGAGAGAGTTAAATTCATCGAGACCAAAAAACTTACATTTTATGAATAAAAACTGTGGAAAAACTCATGATACTTATGAAGTTTTAGGGGGGTCGTGCTCCGGCTTTTTTGTAGTACTAATTTTCAGCAAGTTGGGTGAGTGAGAAGTTGAGTAGAACCTTTGAGTGGTAAGCCCTTCATTTTGATTGAGATATTTCTTGTCACAACATTAGATAATAAGATATCACAACGTCTTAAATGTTACCATTTGGTAAGCTTATTGACTTTTTTGCTAACAGGCAACTATATTCGTTAACGATTTTACGAGAAATGAATGGGAGAATCAAGGGAATAGGTGGTAGATAAGTACAATAAGAAAAAATGTCCCCAATAAAACAATGTAAGCAAGGCTAATTAACAAACGTCCTGTTTTTCTCCTCCCTCGTTCAACTTGTTCCCTTCCCCGAGTTTACTCAGCTTTTAATGTATTTTTCTCCTTGTATTGAATAATTTTGTGGTACATTTGAACAGCTCCTAAAATGCATTTATTGCTTTAAACCATAATAGCTATTCAACAATTATGTTTCCTATGCTTTGATAATATTAAACATTTTGAAAACAACTACGATGGAAATATTTTTTATCTTTTTTTAACAAGCTACGATATTCTTGCAGGCTGCTGGCCTGGGATCTCCAGGAAACTAATTATCTTAGTTTGTTTACTGTCAATCAGTCAAAATCTACGGGTACATAGCAGGATGGAGGGTATTCGACTTATCCATCTTACACAAAAAGTGAACCCGACGCTTCTTAGCCGCTAGTAGTGGCTCAGACAACCCATAAGCTAAAACTATCTTAGGATTCCCTTTAAACTGTCTGGTGTTTTGCTATTGCGTTCCATTCGTACCACAGAAAACATACCCTATGTACATCCGTTCATTAAACCATGCTGCAAAAAGACTGAAGTGCATGTGCACATGCACTTCAATAGACGGATATTTATGAATGGTTGCGGGAGTTTACTTAAAATTGAGGAATACCATTGATTCGAATAAATTCATCAATGGTTCAAGAAGTTACAAGGGGAGAAATTGGGATAGGTTGAAACGTAGTAAGCAGTAATCAATGTCCAATATTTTATCATTTTTGATATTTTTTTTTATCCTCTTCTTTTATGCAGGTTGCGGGATGATTTGAAGCGGATGGAAAGTACTATCAATTCTAATGAATCAAGTTTGAGACAGATCGTACGCACTCTGGATACTAAAAGAGAACGACCTTCATTACGATCTGAGCTACTTCTTTTAATCTTGGTTGTTGGTATTGCCCAAGCTTTTATGATGTGGTCGCTTTTATCGAAGTTACAGTGAAGTAGGGTTGTTGTCATAGACAAGCTAAACAAGACTTTGGAATTTTTATCTTGACAGCGCTGTAGTTTCCCATGCCAAAGATACAAGTAGTCTACCTAGCGGGCCTACACATCATAATTAACCCATAACTTGTTTTTTTTTTTAGCTTATCCATAGGCATAACCAGGTTTGATCTGAAAGGAACAGGTCGAGTGCACTTTTGTGAAGGTTTTAGGTATACCCCCCAGCCCCTCTTCCCAGGCTCCTTTTAATACTTTTCGTGCTGTTTGAAATTAGAGACCCCTGATAACAAATACTTCACAGTTCCTTTCGCTCAAATGTCAAATTATTCATATTTACTGGATAACCAGGTTTGATATAAAAGGAACAGGTCGAGTACACTCTTGTAAAAGGAACAGGTACCCCCCTACCTCTCTTCCCAGGTTCCTTTTAATATTTTTCTTGCTGTTTGAAATTAGAGACCACTGATAACAAATACTTCACAGTTCCTTTCGCTCAAATGTCAAATTATTCATATTTACTGGATAGCCAGGTTTGATATAAAAGGAACAGGTCGAGTGCACTTTTGTGAAGGTTTTAGGTATACCCCCCAGCCCCTCTTCCCAGGTTCCTTTTAATACTTTTCGTGCTGTTTGAAATTAGAGACCCCTGATAACAAATACTTCACAGTTCCTTTCGCTCAAATGTCAAATTATTCATATTTACTGGATAACCAGGTTTGATATAAAAGGAACAGGTCGAGTACACTCTTGTAAAAGGAACAGGTACCCCCCTATCTCTCTTCCCAGGTTCCTTTTAATATTTTTCTTGCTGTTTGAAATTAGAGACCACTGATAACAAATACTTCACAGTTCCTTTCGCTCAAATGTCAAATTATTCATATTTACTGGATATTAATTTCCCACAACGCCTGATGGGTAAGTTAATAAACTTAAACTTTTAATTTTAAAAATGCTATCGTTATTTTAGATGTCGTAAAAATTTTCCACGAGAAGAATTGTTGGGATAAATTTTCCGGGGGACAATTTTCCGTGAGGGGATATCCATGGTGGGGGAATTTCCGCGGAGGAGTAGTTATCGAGTAAGAGGAGTTTTTGCAGGGGACCGTGGAGGAGTTTTCCTGGGGGGGGGGGGGGTATTTCCGAGGAAAGAATTGTCTGAAGGGAGAATTTTTCAAATTTAATTTTTAAAATACGATCGTTATTAAAACAGGGGGAATTTTTGCGAAGGATAATTTTATGCGGGGATATTTTCTTTGAATTTCCTTTCTTTTGAGATCAAGGGACAGGTAAGCTAGTGCTCACGCATTGGTTATACCTATGATCTCTTTTCCGTAATGGTCCAATTTGGTGACAAAAAAAGTAAAAATAATAATTACCAGCAGCGCACTAAGAACTGCTGCAAATTACTGTTACTCCATGACGTCTCTGAATGTTTATTTTATCAAATATTTTTCTTGATACCTGTAAAAGATATTAAGAAATCCAACTGGATCTTTTTTTTTTTTTTTTATTATTCTTGTCCGCGGGATGAAATTTTTGCAGTTTTTTTTTTCAAGGCATGTGTTATTAAAGCAACAAAATATTTACGCTTTTCATATGCTTAAGGTTTTGTTAATTGGTAATTGGATAGCATATGCTAGCTATTAATCAGATAATAGATCGACCCTGATTGTTCTGTTAAAAAATATGCAAAGCGGTTTGAGTTAAACCAAGCTTCTCTCACTTATATTCCAAGTGATTGATCCAAGTAAGAAATTGGCTGGGATCAAGAAGAAAATCCATATTAATTTCCATCCATAGTTTTGTTACAGTTTTCTGTGCTCTTAGTGATTTGTTGAGTTATTGCCAGGTATTTTTATTCACTTTTAACTTGACTTTTTGATATTTACTCTTCATCGTCTGAGGTTTTGTCTTTTCACCGTTAGATCTATTTACTTGTTCATTCAGTCATTGAAATTGTTGTCGTGGCGTAGTATCTTTTGTACAAAGCCCAATTTAATTATGACAGAAGACACATATTGTATAGGATACTTTGACGGCTTGGTTGGGGACGTGTCTGGTCACTCATTATCTACCTGGCAGACCCACTGGTAAAATATATCTGTATCTTGTATGGGGCCAAAAAAAAGTGGTTCACAGTTGTAGCTGCTTTGGATATGAAACCGGAAGCTGAAACTTGATTCCATAACCTTAACTGAACCCCAATAAACAAGAGCGACATCCTTCCACTTTTTTATTGACTATTTGGCTTATACGGCTGAATTTTGTTTTTCTCTCTTACGGCCAGAAAAAAAAAAAAAATTCAACAGTTACGGCCAGTTCAGTTTCATTTGAGAAAGTGGGTGGAAATTAAAGTAAAATATATTTCTTTTCTTTTCTGGTTTTCTTTAACAACCATAAGCGGCCGATTTCTCTGGTCCAAGTTGGAACTGTATGCTGTTTTGTTTATTCGGCACGGCACTTTGCTCCGGTTTGGTTTTTGGCGGGTGGTTAGTGGTGGGCGGCTGATTGATATTTGAATTTTTAGTGTGCATATGTGTTCTTATTTTCGTTCTTTTAACTCTTGACATTTTTCTACTTTCTTTTTGTATTCCCGGCCATAAAGCCTTGCGAGGGGGGGGGGGGGGTTGTATTTGATGTTTGATGCAGAATGTCTGCTGTTTTTTCTTTTTATAATATTATTAATAATGTATAGTCTAGTCAGAGACTTAGAAATTCCTTTTTTTTTAAATGAAAATCAGATAAGAACTTGTTGATACCCTTTGGAAAAATTTGGCCTCCTGAGACTTCAACGATTGGTCTTATGTTGCGATCTCGCCAGGGATTTGCGTCAGTTAGGGTTGCCAACTCCTTTTTGTTTCAGAGTCCCCTTGCTCAGGACACGTCTAGGAACCAATCCTGACTCCACTAATTTCTTTTTTGTACGAATGAGGAGGGAAATAATCGTCTCACTTCCATATCTTAAAACGTGCTGAGTTAGCGGACCTTGAGAAATGAACAGGTTACCTATCCCCCGTTGAGGCTCATAAAATGATGTTTAAGGTATTGAATACTCTTAAAAGCAAAGAAAATGGGTAGACGTCTCAGATTCCAAAGTATTCCGAAGAGGGTTTCAAAGCTGGTGCACCGTTGTAACAAATGGTTCAATTTGAACGGGAACTATGTTTAATTGCTATTTCAATGTTTAGCTTTTAATTATATATATAAAGCTAAATTGTTCCTACACTTGACTTTTTTATTGTTATAAAACACACTCCATGAACAACCCTCGTTATAAGATCCTCAAAAACAGTAATTTTTGACGTAGGCCCACTTATTCCTGGAAGACTATTGAAGAGGACCTCCCCCCCCCCCCCCTCCCCAAAAAAAGCTCTACTGTCAGTTTGGGTGTATATTTTGTCATAATTACTTACGGAAGTGTACAATAACCGTTTGAAATGGATAAAAGTATGTTGATGTAAAAACATTTCTTGTAAGCCAAATTTTTGGCAGTTTGACTTCTTTAAATCCACTGTCAATTCCCAATTTTGATTATATTTTAATTAAATATTTAAATGCCACTGAGACGTATTTATTAGGCACATCGTAACATTGCTTGTAGCTGAGTTTTAACTGATATTGTATCTTTCTATTTATTGTTTTAATTATACAAAATATAAAATATTTCTATTTTTGTTCAACTGCCCCTAACGAATAGGAATGACTTTTCTTTATTACAGCTCTAAGCAAAGGTGGTTACAAGTAAAGCGAAACTTAGAACTACAGTTTATTGCTAGGGCAAACAGAGAAATAAAAAGAATAGTCAGCTTAAATAATAAGTAAAACAACAGGGAATTTTTATACAAGACAGTGGAACGCAACTTTAAATGAATATTTCGACCCTATACCCAAGGGCCGTCCTCGGCAAAACAAACGAAAAAAAAAACAATATAAAAGAAACTTACATAAAATTATATTAAAAAACCAGTAAATAATTCCACTCAACCTGTTACGGATAGACCTTCTAGGCTGGCTGCCAAGAAGGCAAGATTAGCTTTCAGAGCTTGTCTGTAAGTATTTTTTATTCCATTTGAATGAATTGTTCTTTTTCCACTTCGCTTGGTGTACCAGTCCTGGTTGAATTTTTTTGAAGTAATGATATTAGGGCTGTTTTGAAAATTTAAAAAAATATTTCTCAGTTTTAATGATTGTATTTTAATGTAAGTTTCTTTTATATTGTTTTTTTATTCGTTTGTTTTGCTGTGGACGCCCTTGGATATAGGGTCGAAATATTCATTTAAAGTTGCGTTCCACTGTCTTGTATAAAAAATTCCCTGTTGCTCTACTCATTGTTTGTGATGGAAAGGCAGTGTGGTCTTCGTTGCTATTTAATAGTCAGCTTGCAGATGGTATATATTTATTTATTTATTTATTGAAAAACCCGCCAAATCAACACACAACAAAACGGAGCACTTAAAAAAGAAAGAAAAAAAGAATAAGAAAGACACAAACTACAACAAACTGAACCAACAAAGAAAACGAATCACTGAATCACTAAATGAGCAGATGGAACCATTCGTGAATATTTCGGCATATTTTTCTATTATGCTTCGCTATTCGTCTAGCGACTGTGACGTCAGGGTCTGCGACTTTAGATTTTTCAATTACATGCGAATTCCTATACCTCGGAGGTAGACGAAGCAAATACTTCGCAAAACGAAAATACATCGCTCTGATTTTATTCTGGTCAGTTTTAGTGAGAAGTTTCCAGAAGGGCGTGGCATGTAAAATATGAGGAAGAGTGATGGCGTTATACAAGCTTGCTAGAAGCAGCCGGTTGAATCGGAGTTTGCACGATACAATTGAAGCGTAAGATGCTGAAATTCGTCGTTTAAGCTGTTCGAGGAGAAGTTTTCGGGTGTGGCGGATAGACAAACCTGTGGGTAAACCTAGATAAACGAGGTGATCCACTGGCTGGACAAAGCTAGAACCAAGGGCAATGGTAGGAACACAAAAATCAGTTTTCCAATTGAATAGGAGGATTTCCGATTTTGAACAGTTGAACTGAAGTCCAACTTTAAGATATTTGGCTTCAAGGATTTCAAAGATATCTATTATCCGCTGAAGGTTCGGCTAAGATTCAGGATGTCGTCCGCGTAACATACCAAAGACAATTTAGCAGATGACAGAATCAGTGAAGATGGACATTGATCTTGTGCATCAAGGACACAGTCATTGAAAAGGTCGGGAGAGGTGACTGCTCCTTGACGCGCTCCTTTCTTGACTGGAACTAGTCGCGTGCGCGGAATGGGGGTCAAACCCTTGCCAGGAGGTAGCTTCAGTCGGATCCGTAATCTAGAATACAGCTTCCTGAGAGAACGAATGACAGCTAGATTCAACCCATGTTTACCGGCCTTCAGAAGCTTTGCAGCGTAGATAAGAGAGTCGAAAGCGCGTCTAATGTCTTGTCCTGCCAAAGAAAGGCTCTCTCCAGAAGATTCGGCGTCTATCAAGACATTAGCAACGACTGTTAAGGCATCAGTACATCCAGTTCCTCGCTTAAAGCCGAACTCATGCGGAGGAGTGTAGCATACTTTTTCGAGTTCCTGTATAAACAGAAACCCGAAGAGCTTGCACAGTGACGTGGCTACAGTTATCGGACGGAACGCTGTACATTGAATTTCAGTTTTTCCCTTTTTAGAAATGCGAGTCAGATCTCCGATGCAGAAAGACGCAGGAACCGACCTTCAAAAGCATAGCAGCATGGATTAGAGGGTCGAATGCACGTCTAATGTCGTGTCCTGCCAAAGAAAGGCTCTCTGCAGAAGATTCGGCATCTATCAAGACATTAGCAACGACTGTTAAGGCATCAGCACATCCAGTTTCTCGCTTGAAGCCGAACTGATGGGGAGGAGTGTAGCATACGTTTTCGAGTTCCTGTATAAACAGTAACTCGAAGAGCTTGCACAGTGACGTAGCTACAGTTATCGGACGGAATGCTGTACATTGAGTTTCAGATTTTACCTTTTTAGAAATGGGAGTCAGATCTCCGATGCAGAAAGAGGCAGGAACAATCCCTTGAGAGAAAATCATCTGCATAAGCAGAGAAAGATGTGCCGTGAGAAGTTTACCTTCGTGTTTCAAGTGGATCGCACTGACTTCGTCAATGCCCGATGAGCCTTTCCATTTGAGTCTACAGATGGCATCTCCAACAGAGTGGGTACTGACGATAAAATCTTCATCGGGATGAGAAGATAGAAACTGATCCAAGGCACCCTCGTAAGGTTGTTCGATGGAGAGGTCAGGAGCTGAGAACTCCGATTCGTAATGGGCATACCATTCATCTTCAGGGATGTCGGCTGGGGATGGTGAAGAAGAATTTTTTGCAGAACGAGAGACAAATTTGAAGATCATATTTCTATCTTGTTTGGCACGGGCAGAACAATGATTGACTAGATTTTTCCGATGCCGAGTCAGGGCCTTAGAAAACTTTCGCTTCGTGAAAATCTGTATGCTATAATGCAAGGTAAACCTAAGCGCCGAATTTTGTCTATACATGAACCTAGTTTTTCACAAGATAGCGCAAATAAGCGTTCAGACTGGTCATTATTATAGTCTGTGGGAAGATGCACACTAATACACACAGAACATTCCTCTCTCACAGCTAGATAATAATCATTTGCTTCGAAAATACTAGAACGGAGAGTTGATTTCACAAACGTAATAAGTCCACCCGAGGGTCGGCCTCTATTCTTCAGCTGTCTAGCGGGTACACAATAAGTTGTCATATCCTCAAGCTCAAGTATGTTCAGACCATGTTTTGTAACAAAATGTTCCTGGAGACAAATCACACTAAAGTCAGAACGGAGGCTTTCCAGAACCGGAAGTTTATTAATAAAAGAGCCGTTTATATTCCACGATAGAAGAGTTAGTGAAGAGGTTATTAGTTCGAATGTTTACGGCTTTTCGGGCACTTCACAGTATAGCAAGTATGACCCTGCTTCTTGCAACCAACACAAAAGGCTGCCTTCTGACACGGGGTATCGGACGTAGATTTGTGATCGGTGGAGCCGCATTTGGAGCACAAAGAACCGTTCTTACAATCCGCAGCTAGGTGACCGATTGCGTGGCAATTAGGCGTTCATATCCGATTTTCACTGAAACTTTGAGAAAGATATCGAGGTCGTTTCGTGTCGGAAAGTAGACTTTAAATGTTCAAGACTTACCACACTGTAGGGTTTTATTGCACTTGGGGATTAGCTGTTTTAGAGACTGTTCGTCTAGATCCTCCGGCAGTCGCTTGATCGCAGCTAAAAAAGCGGGTTCCTTGAGGGAGATGTTGAGCGACGGTTTCGCACGTTTAACTGCATCCACTATCTGGCTCGCGGCTTGCTTGGAATGAACCACGAGTTTCCACTCGGCATTGGAGCGTTGTAGCTCGGTTATATCGCCGTCTGGACAGGGGCACAGTTTGTCGATAAATGCTTTGCGTTCGCTTGGGCATTTTAAGTCTGTTGGAGGGTCTTTGAGTATCACAGAGTAAAGCAGCCTTGGCGGTGCGGTTTGAACGATTGAGATTTGTCTCGCAGGGTAACTGTAGAGCGACTATATTTAGCATAAATCCATCCAATTTTCTGGAGAGTTCGTTTACTTTGGACACCACTGTAGCGTGAACTGCCTCGCCGATGGCACGTACTTCACACGGACTAAATATCACAAATTTTGGGATCGGGACATTTTGCTTTGCCGCAGAGACTAGCGACTTGCACATATCAGTAATGTTGTCCTCATCTTTGGCATACGAAACCATCCGGCTTTGAATGTCCAACTCGCTGTGAAGGGTCTTTTTGGCATGTATGATTGTATCATGCTCGAAATAGTTTATTGCGCTTTTCACAATCTGATCGAATTTCACCTCTTTAGTGAGTGATCTGCTCAAAAAGTTCAGAACTGGGCTGAATACCAGCTTTTATAAATAATGCCTCGCCGATTATAAATAATTTTTTATAATTGAATAAATTATAATTTTTGATTAAATTGAAGAGTCTTAAAAGATGGCCTTGAATGAAAAGTGAAAGTTGCATGAGAGACTATAAAGGGATTGAAAATCAAGTAAGGGTCTAGTTAGAAATTTCTTGCTCTGTCATAGATCGATGCAAGTGGGATTAGAAAAATGGAAAAAGTTAACACCCATAGTACCGGGCAATAGGATATATGAGACTCAATTCAACATGACAGGATTCTTAATCGATCCGAGAAAATGCTTGAAAAATGCTTGAAAATGCTTGAGCTTCCTTAAAACCCAAACTCCTGTACACTTAAGTTTTGATTATATCAAAATGGTACTTTAGGAATTCATTTTCGACAAGAAGAATCTAAAAATCGGACAAAACGGTATTCATGTCTACTAATTGAATCTCTTGCCAAATACCATAGATTTCATATATTTGAGGACAAGCGGTTGATACATGCGAGAAATAACAAAATGCAATATAGTAACATTCAGAGTAAGATACTTGGCATCAAACCATAGTTTAATACCCTTTCAAGCAAATCTAATAAATTCTAACGAATCTCAGACTCCGGTCTGCTAGAAATAGCAGGGTACTGTTATCAAAAAAAGCAACAGGACATCTGATGAAGGTGAGTGACTACTGTATGCTTGGAAGGATACGGGGTAACGTGTATAACATTACACTGTAGATGCATTTTTTGTAACCGCGAAACGAAGATGTTCAATTGGTTCAGAAGTCGCATTGGCTTTACAATTGAACCTTGAGGAACACCATAATCAACATCCAAGGGAGAACAAAAAACGGAGCAGCTACATTTGATCAGTGGGACAAATGCTAATTAAGCTAAGAGAATGCACTTCCTCTGATACCAAAATGTGATAACTTCAATACAAGAAATTTATAGGTTAGAGAATCAAACCCTTTACGAATATCCTGAAAATGGATGGAGAAACCAAACTGAAGTATAGTGTTGAGCACAGAAAACTGATAAGGATTGTGTGCACATGCTGTTTTGTATGCTTCACACAAAAACCAAACTGGTAATAATGAAAAAATCTTAATATAGAAAAGTAATAAGCTTAGACACTGTTGCCTTTTAATCATTTTGCCAACCATGGACAACAGTGATATCGGCCAATAACAGGCTAAATCTCTCCTTGACCCGCCACTGCACGAAACAATAGCTTGACCAGTCTCCAGAGAACTCAAGAAAATACCATAATAGTTCAAATAATGGATTTGATAGTTTCGTCAAAAGAGAATGAATGATGAAAGGATGAAAACTATCTTAGTGGGAATAGTATCAGGACTTAGCACCAGAAGATGATTAATTCTTTAAACCGGTATGGGATTGTTGCTAATGCATGCTCCTGCTGTCACTGCTGCTAACAGCTCATTTCAGCACCAAGCTGCCTTAAGTCAAATCAACTGCGCACGCTCCTCCTCTGCTCCAGTCCTTCATCTCTCCCACTATTTCATCTACATAAAAAGGTTGGCAAGAATGTAGTACTTTTTAAAGGAGAGGGGACTATCAAAGAATTAGAAATAGACTAGTTTTATAAAACAAAAATAGAATAAAAAAATAAAACTGAATATCAAGTGATTGGCCAGTAAAGTCTTTAAAAATTGCAAGAAACCTTAATTTTTCATGAATTTCAGGATACTTCTTATAAATTTTTATTTTTTATTTTTGCCCCCCTCCCTGCCGAAAAAAATTACTACGTACGTGCCTGCCCACCTCTTGAATATATTGAATCACTCTGTAACGCAGGGATGCCAGAGAATCGTACAATGATATCGTATATTGCACAAAGACAAAAGCCGGCTAAGTAGTCTGTGACAGACCACTCTCAACAACTCCAAAAGCAAGAATCTGGTTTTTCTGGTTTTAATAGATTTCGGGGCCATGTGGTCGTTGACTCTTACGATATCAGCTTGTATGGTCCAGGCTGACTGTGTTCAACCCACAAATCAAATGCTACTACTATTACAAACTACTCAACTGTAGCACCAAGCCGCCAAAGGCCAACACAGCTGCTCACACTCCTCTATCCCAACCCATTTAAAGCTTCCCTCTTTACACCTTTCCAAAAAGTTCCAATTTTCTTGAAATCTTTGCTTATGACCTCTTCCTACCCCGTTCGGGAAAACCCGGCTTTTCGTTTTACCCTTGATAGACGGCTGAAAAGAACAATCTTTGACGATCTATCATCCTTCGTATATAAAACGGGTCCTAGTCATTTCAATGTTTCTCTTATTACAACCATAGAAAGTGGGATTGAATCACATTTTTCGTACAGCTTTGTTTGAAATACGTTGAGTCAAATTGGTTCTCAAAACAGCCCTAGACAATTTCTCTTGAAAACACATAAAAATCCTTCAGCTTTCAAAGCGCACATGTTCCAGAACCATACTTGATCATTGTAGCTTCCAATTTTCTCATCTTCGTTCCTAGACTTATCTTCCTATCTTTCCAAACCATTTTCAGCTTTAAAAAATACCACGGGCTTTGGCTCTTCTACTTTTTACAGCGTCAATGCACCCACCATATTTACTATTACTACTACTCAGGTAATTGAAGTTATCTGCTTGATCGTTTTTTTTGTTACCCAACATCACCTCTTCATCTTGATTTATTCCTTGTCTAAGTGAATTAGTCTTACTAGCTTTAAATTTTTAAACCTATTCTTGCACCCTGAACTCTCTAAATCTCCATAAGTTTTTAGTAATATTTCCATCTAAGAAACTCAAATCATCAGCAGAATTTAAGTCTATGAGAGTTTTACTTTCTCATTAGTTTCCATGCTCTCCCACAGCCTTTGCCATGTTCTTTATGACAAAGTCTATCAAAATCATCCACTCATAAATCAGGACAAAACGCAATCCTGCTTAACTCGATTATTAATCTCGATTAACCAATTCTCAATGGCTAACCTAAAACTGAAAATTTGGTTGACTCATCCTCTCTCTTTCCAAGACCGCACTGTTCTTCTCTGAAAACTTTATTTATAGCATCTCTAAGTCTTAAAAGTATCATCCACTAAGTAATTTTCTTCCTATAAAAACCAGGCCAAGGCCTTTAAAATTACCACTCTCACTCTCATCATCTTTCTTAGGCCGTGTTTTTCAGGCGAAGTCACCCGCGTTTTTTTTTTTACCTTTTCTCGCAGCCATTGTCTCCATTGGAACTTTTTAAGGATCAGAGTTAAAAGCTTTGGCTAGTCACCGAGGAATCTTCGCTTCAGCTCCCAACCCAGCTGCTTTTTTTAGAAATTGTCTGTAAGGCTGCAACCTTCCTATTTTCGCCCCCCCCCCTGTTTATTTTAAACTGCAGGCCACACTTTGTTAAAAATACAATCAACACATCTAACAGAGCCTGTTTATATTTCCAAATATGCACCCTTTATATAACGTAATTTAAACCCTTTTAACCTTTAAACCAGTGGTGGTTCTGGCCTCTGTTGCGCCCGGGGTAAAATCTTGATTGGTTCCGTCCCTGTCTCCAAAAAAATTTTAGGCCAAATTTTAACAAAATCTTCCATTTTCTTAAATCTGGCTTGTCTTACTTTAGTCTCTGAAAAATTATTAATTACCTCGTCCCAATTTGTAGTTGCTAATGCTTTAGTTTGGTCAACTTACTTTTTACTTAAAATTCAATTTGGAATTGCTTAAATTCGACCCACTTTCTTTTATTTCAAGGAGTGTTGATGAAGATATGGGAAAGCTGAAAATTTTAGATGTAATTTGATTATACTTACTGCCAACTGCGCCCTGCACTTTGTTTTAATAAAAATACAATTTTGAAAATCACA